>NW_026728878.1:180000-202500 GCF_030272615.1 Cryptomeria japonica
TTGGTGCGCACACCTTGGCTGGGCTGCGCACCAGGGCGGGCTCAAGATGGAACCAGCATTCCCTTTTTCTCACTATCTTTCAAAACGGAAATTTTAAAATCTCGTTTTTTTTTTGCCTTTTATGGAAATTAGTGAAGGCATCGCATCAAAGGTGCGCACCTCGCTGCCCACCTTGGTGTGCTCCGAGGTGCCCACCACGGTGCGCAACGCCGGTGCGAACCCGGGAGCGCCCCGATGTGTGCTCCAAGGTGCGGCGTGCACGAAGTCGGACCCCGGTTTGCCCCGGGTGCGCACCTCGCGTGCACCTTGGTGCGCACACCTTGGCTGGGTTGCGCGGCCTGGTGGGCACCATGGTGCGCACCAAGGAGCGCTCCGAAGTGTGCTCCAAGGTGCGGCGTGCACGAAGTCGGAGCCCGGTTTGCCCCGGGTACGCACCTCGCGTGCACCTTCGCCGGGGTGGGCACCTCGGCTGGGTTGCGCGCCCTGGTGCGCACCAAGGAGCGCTCCGAAGTGTGCTCCAAGGTGCGGCGTGCACGAAGTCGGAGCCCGGTTTGCCCCGGGTGCGCACCTTCGCCGCGGTGCGCACCATGGCGTGCACGAAGTCGGAGCCCGGTTTGCCCCGGGTGCGCACCTCGCGTGCACCTTCGGCGGGGTTGCGCGCCCTGGTGGGCACCATGGTGCGCACCAAGGAGCGCTCCGAAGTGTGCTCCAAGGTGCGGCGTGCACGAAGTCGGAGCCCGGTTTGCCCCGGGTGCGCACCTCGCGTGCACCTTCGGCGGGGTTGCGCGCCCTGGTGGGCACCATGGTGCGCACCAAGGAGCGCTCCGAAGTGTGCTCCAAGGTGCGGCGTGCACGAAGTCGGAGCCCGGTTTGCCCCGGGTGCGCACCTCGCGTGCACCTTCGCCGCGGTGGGCACCATGGCGTGCACGAAGTCGGAGCCCGGTTTGCCCCGGGTGCGCACCTCGCGTGCACCTTCGCCGGGGTGGGCACCTCGGCTGGGTTGCGCGCCCTGGTGCGCACCAAGGAGCGCTCCGAAGTGTGCTCCAAGGTGCGGCGTGCACGAAGTCGGAGCCCGGTTTGCCCCGGGTGCGCACCTCGCGTGCACCTTCGCCAGGGTGGGCACCTCGGTGTGCTCCGAGGTGCGAACCCGAGAGCGCTCCGAGGTGCCCACGAAGTCGAAAGTCGGGTTAATTGCATTGTTTTCCCCGGGTGCGCTCCGAGGTGCGCAACATCGGCGCGCACCAAGGAGGGCTCCGAAGTGTGCTCCAAGGTGCGCACGATGGCGTGCACCTCTGGTGCGCACGATTCGGAGCTCGGTTTGACCGGGGTGCGCACACCTTGGCTGGGTTGCGCACCTTTTGTGCGCTCCAAGGTGCGCACGAAGTCGGAGCTCGGTTTGCCCCGGGTGCGCACCTTCGCCAGGGTGCGCACCTTGATGCGCACGCCTTGGCTGGGCTGCGCACCTTGGTGGGCGCCATGGTGCGCACCTTTCGTGCGCTCCAAGGTGCGCACGAAGTCGGAGCTCGGTTTGCCCCGGGTGCGCACCTTGGTGGGCGCCATGGTGCACTCCGAGGTGCCCAAGATTGGTGCGCACCAAGGAGCGCTCCGAAGTGCGCTCCAAGGTGCGCGCGAAGTCGAAAGTTGGGTTAATTGTCCGGTTTGCCTCGGGTGCGCACCTTGCGTGCACCTTCGCCAGGGTGGGCGCCTTGGTGCGCACACCTTGGCTGGGCTGCGCACACCTTGGCACCCGCATTTCCTTCATTTTAAATTTTTTTTTTTTACAATCTCTCAAGTGGGAAATTCTATAATCTCAACTTTTTTTGCCTTTTCAGGAAACTTTTGAATGGAGCGCATCATTGGTGCGCTCCGAAGTGTGCTCCAAAGCTCTCTCCAGCTGCGTGCACCTGCCCCGGCCGCGCACCCGGCCCCGCCCAGCTTCGCTCACCTGTCCCGGGCGTCTGGTGCGGAACCTTAGAGTAAGAAACATCACCGTGCACCTTGGCCAACGTGCGCGACTCGACCGAGCGCGCACTGGCCGAGGTGCACACCGATTTCACCTGGGTGCGCGCGCAGCACCTCGGGCGCACCGGGGTGCGCGCACAACGCCCGGGTTGCACCGTGGCCTGTGTGCTCGGGGCGCCTCGGGTGCGCGCTCGGTGTCGCCCCCGCGCGCGCGGTAGTGCGGGCAGCGCACCCCGGCCCGGCCCGGCCCCGACGAGAACGCAAACGGGCAAAAGGTTTATTCAAATAGCATTGCGACGCCCGGCGAAAAACTAAAAAAGGGTGCAACACCGGGACTTCCCGGGAGGTCACCCATCCCAGTACTACTCCGGCCCAAGCGCGCTTAACTGCGGAGTTCTGATGGGATCCGGTGCACTAACGCTGGTATGATCGCACCCGTTATGAGCTTGTCGCAGTGTGTACTTAGCAAACCGCGACCCACGTGCGAATCCACCCCGGCCACCCACCCCCGTCGAGGTGCACACCCTCCCTCGCGAAGTGCGCCCCGTTCGCCAAGTGTGAGCCCTGCCCGGGTGCGCGCACCTTGCTAGGGCGTCGGGTGTGCACCCGGCCCGGCCTACGTGCGTGCACCTGGAGGGGGCGTCGTGTGCGTGCAGTGTCCCGTCTGCAACGCGGTGCCCACACACCACCTCGGGCGCAACGACCTGCGCTCACATGTGGGCCGAGTGCACCTTGGTGCATGTTCGGGGCGCCTCGGGTGCACGCTCGATCTTGCCCCGGTGCACCAAGGCGCTCGGTTTGCCCCGGGTGCGCACTTGGTGCAAGGTGGGCACCCAAAATAGGGATCAAGCACCAAAACACAAGTTTCGGGATGCAAAATGGGACCCAAGGACCACAAATGCGTTCCAAGACCCATGATGGGTCCACGAGAACAAAAATGTGTTCCGAGACTTAATAAACAAATATTGGGTTTTAGGAGAAGAAACATGCTCTGATGCCCAAAACGAGAATCGACCCCGAAAAGGCCACAGGCCAAAAGTGGGATGCGAGACAAAAAAAAATGGGACCCGAGGACCAAAATTGGGTTCCCAGGTCGAAGACAGGGCAACCGGACAAGAAACGACCTCTAAGGCTCGAAATGAGTCCCGGCGACTAAAACTTGACAAGAAGCACCCATCAGGCACCCAACTCGACACCCATGGGATGCCGACCCACCCGGGCTTCCACCTAGCACACCTTGGCACCCACCCACCCTCGCACCCAACCTCGCACCCAACTTAGCACCTTTGAACCCACATTGGCACTCACCCTGACCCTGGCACCTTGGAACCCACATTGGCACTCACCTTGACCCTGGCACCCACCTTTGCACTCACCTTGGGACCCACCCTGGCTCCCACCTCGGCACCCACCCAGACACCCACCTTGGTTCCTTGGCACCCACCTTGGATCCTTGGCACCCACCCCGACACCCACCTTGGCACGCAACTTGGCTACTTGCCACCCATCTTGGCTCCTTGACGCCCACCCCGACAACCACCCCGTGACCTACCCTGGCTAGGGTTGGTGCACACCCACCCTGGTGCCCACCTTGGCACCCACCCTATGACCCACCTTGGCACGCACCTTAGTACCCACCCCGTTACCCACCCTAGGACCCACCCCGTGACCCACCTTGGCCAGGGTGGGTGCCTTGGTGCGCACAACTTGCCTGGGCTGCACACCAGGGCGGGCTCAAGATGGCACCCGCGTTCCGTTTTTTTCACTATCTTTCAAAACGGAAATTTTAAAATCTCATTTTTTTCTTTTTTTTGCCTTTTCTGGAAATTAGTGAAGGCAGCGCATCAAAGGTGCGCAATGCTGGTGCGAACCCGGGAGCGCTCCGATGTGTGCTCCAAGGTGCGGCGTGCACGAAGTCCGAGCCCGGTTTGCCCCGGGTGCGCACCTCGCGTGCACCTTCGCCGGGGTGAGCACCTTGGCTGGGTTGCGCGCCCTGGTGCGTACCAAGGAGCGCTCTGAAGTGTGCTCCAAGGTGCGGCGTGCACGAAGTCGGAGCCCGGTTTGCCCCGGGTGTGCACCTCGGGTGCGCACCTCGCGTGCACCTTCGCTGCGGTGGGCACCTTGGCTGGGTTGCGCGCCTTGGTGGGCACCATGCAGTGCACGAAGTCGGAGCCCGGTTTGCCCCGGGCGCGCACCTCCGCCAGGGTGGGCACCTTGGTGCGCACAACTTGCCTGGGCTGCGCACCAGGAAGGGCTCAAGATGGCACCCGCGTTCCGTTTTTTTCACTATCTTTCAGAACGGAAATTTTAAAATATCGTTTTTTTTTGCCTTTTCTGGAAATTAGTGAAGGCAGCGCATCAAAGGTGCGCAACGCTGGTGCGAACCTGGGAGCGCTCCGATGTGTGCTCCAAGGTGCGGCGTGCACAAAGTCGGAGCCCGGTTTGCCCCGGGTGCGCCCTGGTGGGCACCATGGTGCGCACCAAGGAGCGCTCCGAAGTGTGCTCCAAGGTGCGGCCTGCACGAAGTCGGAGCCCGGTTTGCCCCGGGTGTGCACCTCGGGTGGGCACCTTGGTGCGCATGCCTTGCCTGGGCTGCGCACCAGGGCGGGCTCAAGATGGCACCCGCGTTCCTTTTTTTTCACTATCTTTCAAAACGGAAATTTTAAAATCTCATTTTTTTTTGCCTTTTTCTGGAAATTAGTGAAGGCAGCGCATCAAAGGTGCGCACCTCGCTGCCCACCACGGTGCGCAACGCCGGTGGGCACCCGGGAGTGCTTCGAAGTGTGCTCCAAGGTGTTGCGTGCACGTTGTCGGAGCCCGGTTTGCCCCGGGTGCGCACCTCGCGTGCACCTTCGTCGGGGTGGGCACCTTGGCTTGGTTTGCCCCGGCTGCGCTCCGAAGCGGGGTTATTGGAGCGCCGCCTCTTTTTTTGTCGGAGCGTTTGGTGGGGTTTCTCGCATTGGCTCTTCCGAGGCCCGGTTGCCACCCTGGCGCGCACGAAGTCGGAAGTAGGGTTAATTGCCCGGGTGCGCACCTTTGCCAGGGTGGCACCTTACCTGGGCTGCGCACCAGGGCGGGCTCAAGATGGCACGCGCGTTCCGTTTTTTTCACTATCTTTCAAAACGGAAATTTTAAAATCTCCTTTTTTTTTTGCCTTTTCTGGAAATTAGTGAAGGCAGCGCATCAAAGGTGCGCACCTCGCTGCCCACCTTGGTGTGCTCTGAGGTGCGCACCCGGGAGCGCTACGAAGTGTGCTCCAAGGTGCGGCGTGCACGTTGTCGGAGCCCGGTTTGCCCCGGGTGCGCACCTCGCCTGCACCTTGGCCGGGGTGGGCACCTTGGCTGGGTTTGCCCAGGGTGCGCTCCGAAGCGGGGTTACTGGAGCGCCCCCTCTTTTTTTGTCAGAGAGTTTGGTGGGGTTTCTCGCATTGGCTCTTCCCAGGCCCGGTTGTTGGGTGCGCTCCCACCCTGGCGCGCGCGAAGTTGGAAGTTGGGTTAATTGCCCGGGCGCGCACCTTCGCCAGGGTGGGCACCTTGGTGCGCAAACCTTGGCTGGGCTGCGCACCAGGGCGGGCTCAAGATGGCACCAGCATTCCCTTTTTCTCACTATCTTTCAAAACGGAAATTTTAAAATCTCGTTTTTTTTTTGCCTTTTATGGAAATTAGTGAAGGCATCGCATCAAAGGTGCGCACCTCGCTGCCCACCTTGGTGTGCTCCGAGGTGCCCACCACGGTGCGCAACGCCGGTGCGAACCCGGGAGCGCCCCGATGTGTGCTCCAAGGTGCGGCGTGCACGAAGTCGGACCCCGGTTTGCCCCGGGTGCGCACCTCGCGTGCACCTTGGTGCGCACACCTTGGCTGGGTTGCGCGGCCTGGTGGGCACCATGGTGCGCACCAAGGAGCGCTCCGAAGTGTGCTCCAAGGTGCGGCGTGCACGAAGTCGGAGCCCGGTTTGCCCCGGGTGCGCACCTTCGCCGCGGTGGGCACCATGGCGTGCACGAAGTCGGAGCCCGGTTTGCCCCGGGTGCGCACCTCGCGTGCACCTTCGCCGGGGTGGGCACCTCGGCTGGGTTGCGCGCCCTGGTGCGCACCAAGGAGCGCTCTGAAGTGTGCTCCAAGGTGCGGCGTGCACGAAGTCGGAGCCCGGTTTGCCCCGGGTGTGCACCTCGCGTGCACCTTCGCTGCGGTGGGCACCTTGGCTGGGTTGCGCGCCTTGGTGGGCACCATGCAGTGCACGAAGTCGGAGCCCGGTTTGCCCCGGGCGCGCACCTCCGCCAGGGTGGGCACCTTGGTGCGCACAACTTGCCTGGGCTGCGCACCAGGAAGGGCTCAAGATGGCACCCGCGTTCCGTTTTTTTCACTATCTTTCAGAACGGAAATTTTAAAATATCGTTTTTTTTTGCCTTTTCTGGAAATTAGTGAAGGCAGCGCATCAAAGGTGCGCAACGCTGGTGCGAACCTGGGAGCGCTCCGATGTGTGCTCCAAGGTGCGGCGTGCACGAAGTCGGACCCCGGTTTGCCCCGGGTGCGCACCTCGCGTGCACCTTGGTGCGCACACCTTGGCTGGGTTGCGCGCCCTGGTGGGCACCATGGTGCGCACCAAGGAGCGCTCCGAAGTGTGCTCCAAGGTGCGGCGTGCACGAAGTCGGAGCCCGGTTTGCCCCGGGTGCGCACCTCGCGTGCACCTTCGCCGCGGTGGGCACCATGGCGTGCACGAAGTCGGAGCCCGGTTTGCCCCGGGTGCGCACCTCGCGTGCACCTTCGCCGGGGTGGGCACCTTGGTGTGCAGACCTTGGCTGGGTTGCGCGCCCTGGTGGGCACCATGGTGCGCACCAAGGAGCGCTCCGAAGTGTGCTCCAAGGTGCGGCCTGCACGAAGTCGGAGCCCGGTTTGCCCCGGGTGTGCACCTCGGGTGGGCACCTTGGTGCGCATGCCTTGCCTGGGCTGCGCACCAGGGCAGGCTCAAGATGGCACCCGCGTTCCTTTTTTTTCACTATCTTTCAAAACGGAAATTTTAAAATCTCATTTTTTTTTGCCTTTTTCTGGAAATTAGTGAAGGCAGCGCATCAAAGGTGCGCACCTCGCTGCCCACCACGGTGCGCAACGCCGGTGGGCACCCGGGAGTGCTTCGAAGTGTGCTCCAAGGTGCTGCGTGCACGTTGTCGGAGCCCGGTTTGCCCCGGGTGCGCACCTCGCGTGCACCTTCGTCGGGGTGGGCACCTTGGCTGGGTTTGCCCCGGCTGCGCTCCGAAGCGGGGTTATTGGAGCGCCGCCTCTTTTTTTGTCGGAGCGTTTGGTGGGGTTTCTCGCATTGGCTCTTCCGAGGCCCGGTTGCCACCCTGGCGCGCACGAAGTCGGAAGTAGGGTTAATTGCCCGGGTGCGCACCTTTGCCAGGGTGGGCACCTTACCTGGGCTGCGCACCAGGGCGGGCTCAAGATGGCACGCGCGTTCCGTTTTTTTCACTATCTTTCAAAACGGAAATTTTAAAATCTCCTTTTTTTTTTGCCTTTTCTGGAAATTAGTGAAGGCAGCGCATCAAAGGTGCGCACCTCGCTGCCCACCTTGGTGTGCTCTGAGGTGCGCACCCGGGAGCGCTACGAAGTGTGCTCCAAGGTGCGGCGTGCACGTTGTCGGAGCCCGGTTTGCCCCGGGTGCGCACCTCGCCTGCACCTTGGCCGGGGTGGGCACCTTGGCTGGGTTTGCCCAGGGTGCGCTCCGAAGCGGGGTTACTGGAGCGCCCCCTCTTTTTTTGTCAGAGCGTTTGGTGGGGTTTCTCGCATTGGCTCTTCCCAGGCCCGGTTGTTGGGTGCGCTCCCACCCTGGCGCGCGCGAAGTTGGAAGTTGGGTTAATTGCCCGGGCGCGCACCTTCGCCAGGGTGGGCACCTTGGTGCGCACACCTTGGCTGGGCTGCGCACCAGGGCGGGCTCAAGATGGCACCAGCATTCCCTTTTTCTCACTATCTTTCAAAACGGAAATTTTAAAATCTCGTTTTTTTTTTGCCTTTTATGGAAATTAGTGAAGGCATCGCATCAAAGGTGCGCACCTCGCTGCCCACCTTGGTGTGCTCCGAGGTGCCCACCACGGTGCGCAACGCCGGTGCGAACCCGGGAGCGCCCCGATGTGTGCTCCAAGGTGCGGCGTGCACGAAGTCGGACCCCGGTTTGCCCCGGGTGCGCACCTCGCGTGCACCTTGGTGCGCACACCTTGGCTGGGTTGCGCGGCCTGGTGGGCACCATGGTGCGCACCAAGGAGCGCTCCGAAGTGTGCTCCAAGGTGCGGCGTGCACGAAGTCGGAGCCCGGTTTGCCCCGGGTACGCACCTCGCGTGCACCTTCGCCGGGGTGGGCACCTCGGCTGGGTTGCGCGCCCTGGTGCGCACCAAGGAGCGCTCCGAAGTGTGCTCCAAGGTGCGGCGTGCACGAAGTCGGAGCCCGGTTTGCCCCGGGTGCGCACCTTCGCCGCGGTGCGCACCATGGCGTGCACGAAGTCGGAGCCCGGTTTGCCCCGGGTGCGCACCTCGCGTGCACCTTCGGCGGGGTTGCGCGCCCTGGTGGGCACCATGGTGCGCACCAAGGAGCGCTCCGAAGTGTGCTCCAAGGTGCGGCGTGCACGAAGTCGGAGCCCGGTTTGCCCCGGGTGCGCACCTCGCGTGCACCTTCGGCGGGGTTGCGCGCCCTGGTGGGCACCATGGTGCGCACCAAGGAGCGCTCCGAAGTGTGCTCCAAGGTGCGGCGTGCACGAAGTCGGAGCCCGGTTTGCCCCGGGTGCGCACCTCGCGTGCACCTTCGCCGCGGTGGGCACCATGGCGTGCACGAAGTCGGAGCCCGGTTTGCCCCGGGTGCGCACCTCGCGTGCACCTTCGCCGGGGTGGGCACCTCGGCTGGGTTGCGCGCCCTGGTGCGCACCAAGGAGCGCTCCGAAGTGTGCTCCAAGGTGCGGCGTGCACGAAGTCGGAGCCCGGTTTGCCCCGGGTGCGCACCTCGCGTGCACCTTCGCCAGGGTGGGCACCTCGGTGCGCACACCTTCTCAATGTTTTCTTGCCTTTTCTGGAAATTGGTGAAGGCAGCGCATCAAAGGTGCGCACCTCGGTGTGCTCCGAGGTGCGAACCCGAGAGCGCTCCGAGGTGCCCACGAAGTCGAAAGTCGGGTTAATTGCATTGTTTTCCCCGGGTGCGCTCCGAGGTGCGCAACATCGGCGCGCACCAAGGAGGGCTCCGAAGTGTGCTCCAAGGTGCGCACGATGGCGTGCACCTCTGGTGCGCACGATTCGGAGCTCGGTTTGACCGGGGTGCGCACACCTTGGCTGGGTTGCGCACCTTTTGTGCGCTCCAAGGTGCGCACGAAGTCGGAGCTCGGTTTGCCCCGGGTGCGCACCTTCGCCAGGGTGCGCACCTTGATGCGCACGCCTTGGCTGGGCTGCGCACCTTGGTGGGCGCCATGGTGCGCACCTTTCGTGCGCTCCAAGGTGCGCACGAAGTCGGAGCTCGGTTTGCCCCGGGTGCGCACCTTGGTGGGCGCCATGGTGCACTCCGAGGTGCCCAAGATTGGTGCGCACCAAGGAGCGCTCCGAAGTGCGCTCCAAGGTGCGCGCGAAGTCGAAAGTTGGGTTAATTGTCCGGTTTGCCTCGGGTGCGCACCTTGCGTGCACCTTCGCCAGGGTGGGCGCCTTGGTGCGCACACCTTGGCTGGGCTGCGCACACCTTGGCACCCGCGTTTCCTTCATTTTAAATTTTTTTTTTTTACAATCTCTCAAGTGGGAAATTCTATAATCTCAACTTTTTTTGCCTTTTCAGGAAACTTTTGAATGGAGCGCATCATTGGTGCGCTCCGAAGTGTGCTCCAAAGCTCTCTCCAGCTGCGTGCACCTGCCCCGGCCGCGCACCCGGCCCCGCCCAGCTTCGCTCACCTGTCCCGGGCGTCTGGTGCGGAACCTTAGAGTAAGAAACATCACCGTGCACCTTGGCCAACGTGCGCGACTCGACCGAGCGCGCACTGGCCGAGGTGCACACTGATTTCACCTGGGTGCGCGCGCAGCACCTCGGGCGCACCGGGGTGCGCGCACAACGCCCGGGTTGCACCGTGGCCTGTGTGCTCGGGGCGCCTCGGGTGCGCGCTCGGTGTCGCCCCCGCGCGCGCGGTAGTGCGGGCAGCGCACCCCGGCCCGGCCCGGCCCCGACGAGAACGCAAACGGGCAAAAGGTTTATTCAAATAGCATTGCGACGCCCGGCGAAAAACTAAAAAAGGGTGCAACACCGGGACTTCCCGGGAGGTCACCCATCCCAGTACTACTCCGGCCCAAGCGCGCTTAACTGCGGAGTTCTGATGGGATCCGGTGCACTAACGCTGGTATGATCGCACCCGTTATGAGCTTGTCGCAGTGTGTACTTAGCAAACCGCGACCCACGTGCGAATCCACCCCGGCCACCCACCCCCGTCGAGGTGCACACCCTCCCTCGCGAAGTGCGCCCCGTTCGCCAAGTGTGAGCCCTGCCCGGGTGCGCGCACCTTGCTAGGGCGTCGGGTGTGCACCCGGCCCGGCCTACGTGCGTGCACCTGGAGGGGGCGTCGTGTGCGTGCAGTGTCCCGTCTGCAACGCGGTGCCCACACACCACCTCGGGCGCAACGACCTGCGCTCACATGTGGGCCGAGTGCACCTTGGTGCATGTTCGGGGCGCCTCGGGTGCACGCTCGATCTTGCCCCGGTGCACCAAGGCGCTCGGTTTGCCCCGGGTGCGCACTTGGTGCAAGGTGGGCACCCAAAATAGGGATCAAGCACCAAAACACAAGTTTCGGGATGCAAAATGGGACCCAAGGACCACAAATGCGTTCCAAGACCCATGATGGGTCCACGAGAACAAAAATGTGTTCCGAGACTTAATAAACAAATATTGGGTTTTAGGAGAAGAAACATGCTCTGATGCCCAAAACGAGAATCGACCCCGAAAAGGCCACAGGCCAAAAGTGGGATGCGAGACAAAAAAAAATGGGACCCGAGGACCAAAATTGGGTTCCCAGGTCGAAGACAGGGCAACCGGACAAGAAACGACCTCTAAGGCTCGAAATGAGTCCCGACGACTAAAACTTGACAAGAAGCACCCATCAGGCACCCAACTCGACACCCATGGGATGCCGACCCACCCGGGCTTCCACCTAGCACACCTTGGCACCCACCCACCCTCGCACCCAACCTCGCACCCAACTTAGCACCTTTGAACCCACATTGGCACTCACCCTGACCCTGGCACCTTGGAACCCACATTGGCACTCACCTTGACCCTGGCACCCACCTTTGCACTCACCTTGGGACCCACCCTGGCTCCCACCTCGGCACCCACCCAGACACCCACCTTGGTTCCTTGGCACCCACCTTGGATCCTTGGCACCCACCCCGACACCCACCTTGGCACGCAACTTGGCTACTTGCCACCCACCTTGGCTCCTTGACGCCCACCCCGACAACCACCCCGTGACCTACCCTGGCTAGGGTTGGTGCACACCCACCCTGGTGCCCACCTTGGCACCCACCCTATGACCCACCTTGGCACGCACCTTAGTACCCACCCCGTTACCCACCCTAGGACCCACCCCGTGACCCACCTTGGCCAGGGTGGGTGCACCCACCCTGGTGCCCACCTTGGCACCCACCCATCCTAGCACCCAGCCTGTGACCGGGCTTGGAACCCAACCTTGCACCCGCACCCGTCTTGGCCAGTGTGGGTGCGCACCCATCCTGGCACCCACGTTGTGACACACCCTTTAACCCACGCACCCTAGCACCCACGTTGGCACCCACCTTGGAACCCAACCTAGCAACTTGGCACCCACCCCGTGACCCACCTTGGCATCCACCATAGCAGTCGCCGACTTGGCACCCACCTCGGCACCCACCTTGACACTTGTGGACCCACCTTGCCACTCACCCTAGCATCGACCCATCCTAGCACCCACCCTGGCACCTTTGCACCCTAGCACTCACCCATCCTAGCACCTAACCTGTGACCCACCTTGACACTCACCCTCGCACCCACCTTGGAACCCAACCTAGCACCCACCCACCCTGACACCAACCCTAGCACCTACCCACCCTTGCACCCACCCTGTGACCCATCTTGGCACCCACCCATCCTACCACTCAACCTATCACCCACCTTCTCACCCACCTTGGCATCCACCTTAGCACCCACCCACACTGGCACCTTGGCACCCACCTCGGGCAAGGTGGGTGCACACCCACCCTGGCACCCAATTTAGAACCCACCGAGCATGTTACCCACCTTGGCACCCACATTGCAGCCCACCCTAGTACCCACCCTATGACCCACATTGGCATCCACACCCTAGCACCCAGGCACCTCGACACCCGCCTTGACACCCACCCTAGCACTGAACCTGTGACCCACCTTGGAACTCACCCTAGAACCCACCCACCCTGTGAACCACCTTGGCATCCACCTTAGCACCCACCCACCTTGGCACCCACTCTAGCACTCACCCATCCTAACACCCAACTTGTTACCCACCTTGGCACCCGCCCTCGCGTCCACCTTGAAACCCACCCTAGCACCCACCCACGCAGGAGCCCACCTTGGCACCCAACCTAACACCCACGCATCCTGGCACCCAACTTGTGACCCACCTTGGAACCCACCCTAGTACCCACCTTTGAACCCACTATATCACCAACCCACCTTGGCACCCACCCTATGACCCTCTTTGGAATCCACCCTAGCACGCACCCACCCTGGCACCCACCATGGAGCGCACCCTAGCACCCACCCACCTCGGCACGCACCTCAACACCCACCTTGGTGTGCGCACTGCGCCAACCTCTCAAAGACCCTATGTGGTGCGCTCCAAAGTGTACACCTTTGGTGCGCTCCAAGGTGCGCACCTTTGGTGCACACCGAGGTGCACACCAAAGTGTGCACCGAGGTGAGCACCAAAGTGCACTCCAGGGTGCACACCAAGGCGTGCACCTTTGGTGCGGTCAATGCAAACGAATTCGGAAGTTGGGGTCGATGTCCTAATCGCTGCTGCAGACTACACGTATGAGAATCGGACAAATAGCTTTATATAGGGGAGGTGTTGCGTTTGATGGGTCGACTCCCCTGGTTGTGTGCACTGCACCAACTTCAAAGACCCTGTCTTGTTTAAGAAGTCAAAAGTTGGGGTGGATGTCCTAATCATTGCTGCAGTCTACGCATGTATGAGAATCAGACAAATAGCTTATATAGGGGAGGTGTTGCATTCGGTGGGTTGACTCCCCTGGTTGTGCGCACTGCGCCAACCTCAAAGACCCCGCATAGCAGAAGAAGTCGGAAGTCGGATTTTGGTGAGCACCAAGGCGTGCACCTTTGGTGCGGTCAACACAGACGAATTCAGAAGTTGGGGTGGATGTCCTAATCGTTGTTGCAGGCTACACATGTATGAGAATCAGACAAATAGCTTATATAGGGGAGGTGTTGGGTTTGATGGGTCAACTCCCTTGGTTGTGCGCATTACGCCAACCTCAAAGACCTTGTTTTCGTTAAGAAGTCAAAAGTTGGGGTCAATGTCCTAATGGCTCCTGCAGGCTACACATGTATGAGAATCGGACAAATAGCTTATATAGGGGAGGTGTTGGGTTTGATGGGTCGACTCCCCTGGTTGTGCGCATTACGTCAACCTCAAAGACCTTGTTTTCGTTAAGAAGTCAAAAGTTGGGGTCGATGTCCTAATTGCTCCTGTAGACTACACATGTATGAGAATCAGACAAATAGCTTATATAGGGGAGGTGTTGGGTTTGATGGGTTGACTCCCCTAGTTGTTCGCATTACACCAACCTCAAAGACCTTGTTTTCGTTTAGAAGCCGAAAGTTGGGGTCGATGTCCTAATTGCTCCTGCAGGCTACGCATGTATGAGAATCAGACAAATAGCTTATATAGGGGAGGTGTTGGGTTTGATGGGTCGACTCCCCTGGTTGTGCGCATTGCGCCAACCTCAAAGACCCTGCATTGCGGATGAAGTCGAAAGTCAGAGTTTGGTGTGCTACAAGGTGTGGTCGAAGGTGCTCACCTAGGTGTGCACCTTTGGAGCACAGGAAAAGTGCCCTCCAAAAGTGCGCACCTTTGGAGTGCACAAAAGTGCCCTCCAAAAGTGCGCACCTTTGGAGCGCAGAAAAGTGCCCTCCAAAAAGTGCCCTCCAAAAGTGCGCACCTTTGGAGCGCAGAAAAGTGCCCTCCAAAAAGTGCCCTCCAAAAGTGCGCACCTTTGGAGCGCAGAAAAGTGCCCTCCAAAAAGTGCCCTCCAAAAGTGCGCACCTTTGGAGCGCAGAAAAGTGCCCTCCAAAAAGTGCCCTCCAAAAGTGCGCACCTTTGGAGCGCAGAAAAGTGCCCTCCAAAAAGTGCCCTCCAAAAGTGCGCACCTTTGGAGCGCAGAAAAGTGCCCTCCAAAAAGTGCCCTCCAAAAGTGCGCACCTTTGGAGCGCAGAAAAGTGCCCTCCAAAAAGTGCCCTCCAAAAGTGCGCACCTTTGGAGCGCAGAAAAGTGCCCTCCAAAAAGTGCCCTCCAAAAGTGCGCACCTTTGGAGCGCAGAAAAGTGCCCTCCAAAAAGTGCCCTCCAAAAGTGCGCACCTTTGGAGCGCAGAAAAGTGCCCTCCAAAAAGTGCCCTCCAAAAGTGCGCACCTTTGGAGCGCAGAAAAGTGCCCTCCAAAAGTGCGCACCTTTGGAGCGCACAAAAGTGCCCTCCAAAAGTGCGCACTTTTGGTGCGCACCAAGGCGCTGGTTCGGTCGTTGCAGGCGAGTTCGGAAGTTGGGGTCGATGTCCTGAGCGGAGGTGCAAACTACACAGGTGTCGGAATCGGACAAATAGCTTATATAGGGGAGGTGTATGCTTCGATGGGTCGACTCCCCAGGTTGAGCGCACCGCGCCAACCTCAAAGACCCTACGGTATGGATGAAGTCGGAAGTTGGGTCCGATGACCGATTCGATTAGTAGGTATGCTCATGAGGTCGGAATTTGGGTCCGATGACCTGCCATGTGCAGGAAGGCGAATGTTGACACTGTGCGTTGCAAGGTGCACACCAAGGCGCTGGTGCGGTCTTTTTAGTCGAGTTCGGAAGTTGGGGTCGATGTCCTGATCGGAGGTGCAAGCTACACAGGTGTGGGAATCGGACAAATAGCTTATATAGGGGAGGTGTATGCTTCGTTGGGTCGACTCCCCGGGTTGAGCGCACCGCGCCAACCTCAAAGACCCTACGGTATGGATGAAGTCGGAAGTTGGGTCCGATGACCGATTCGATATGTAGGCATACTCGCGAGGTCGGAATTTGGGTCCGATGACCTGCCACGTGCAGGAAGGCGAATGTTGGCACTGTGCGTTGCAAGGTGCGCACCAAGGCGCTGGTTCGGTCGTTGGAGGCGAGTTCGGAAGTTGGGGTCGATGTCTTGATCGGAGGTGCAAACTACACAGGTGTGGGAATCGGACAAATAGCTTATATAGGGGAGGTGTATGCTTCGTTGGGTCGACTCCCCGGGTTGAGCGCACCGCGCCAACCTCAAAGACCCTACGGTATGGATGAAGTCGGAAGTTGGGTCCGATGACCGATTCGATATGTAGGCATACTCGCGAGGTCGGAATTTGGGTCCGATGACCTGCCATGTGCAGGAAGGCGAATGTTGGGACTGTGCGTCGCAAGGTGCGCACCAAGGCGCTGGTGCCGTCGTTGCAGTCGAGTTCGGAAGTTGGGGTCGATGTCCTGGTCAGAGGTGCAAACTACACAGGTGTGGGAATCGGACAAATAGCTTATATAGGGGAGGTGTATGCTTCGATGGGTCGACTCCCTGGGTTGAGCGCACCGCGCCAACCTCAAAGACCCTACAGTATGGATGAAGTCGGAAGTTGGGTCCGATGACCGATTCGATACGTAGGCATATTGGCGAGGTCTGAATTTGTGTCCGATGACTTGCCATGCGCAGGAAGGCGGAATTTGGGTCCGATGACCGAGTTGATGGCGTGCCATGCGCAGAAAGGCGGAATTTGGGTCCGATGACCGAGTTGATGTTGATGGCCCGCCATGCACAGGAAGGCGGAATTTGGGTCCGATGACCGATTTGAAGGCGTGCCATACGCAAAAAGGCGGAGTTTGGGTCCGATGACCGAGTTGATATTGATGGCCCGCCATGCGCAGGAAGGCGGAATTTGGGTCCGATGACCTGACATACGCATGGAGTCCGACTCGGGGGCCGATGTTCGATTCGATGACTTGCATTGTGGGTAAAGTCGGAAGTTGTGGTCTTTGACCCGATTCGATGACCAGACTTCGGCTGCTTGAGAATCGGACAAATAACTTATATAGGGGAGGTAGTGTTCTCGAGCATCCTCCCCCCGTGCCCGTTTATGTCGATTGATGCTGGTGCTCGACTGGTTGGAGCGCTCGGATGCAAAAATCTTGCACCAGGATTTATCGATTGTGATGGACACGGCAAGTCTCCTGATTGCTATGCAGGAGCTCATCGTGAATCTCTATGCGGCCTTGGTATGGACTCGACCTGCGGAATGGTTCGGCAATGGTAGTCGCTCCAACACGTCCTTGCAATGGCCACAGAGGTGATTCGACTAGAGCTCCAGTCTAGCTTTTGGGTTGCTTGGCGGACTGGTATAGCCGCGATCGAGTTCCGGCCATGAACGTTTTAGATAGCTCTTGGGCTTTCTGGGACGGAAGTCGGAAGTTTGGGCTGTTGTCCGATTTGATGACCATTCTTCGGATGTGTGAGAATCGGACAAATAACTTATATAGGGGACTGTGTTGTCTCACGCAGCCCCCTCCGTGCCCCTCTATCTCGACCGATGTTGGTGCTTGAAAGGGTTGGGATCGCTCGGATTTATAAACGTGCACCACCATTTGTCGAGTGTGAGGGACGCGGCAGGTCTCCTAAATGCTATGCGGGCGCTCTCTGAGAATCTCTATCCGGCCTCGACACAGACTAGTCTTGCTGAATGGTTTGGCACTGGTAGTCGATCCAACACGTCGTTGTTGTGGCCGCCTAGGCGATTCGATTCGAGCCCCCGTCTAGCTTTTGGGTTGCTTGGCGGATTTTGCCCTATCCGCAAGTGAGCTCGGTCCCTAAACGTTCGAGAAACCCGATTGCTATGCGCCGACTCTCTTTCTTGCGAGCCTCCATCTAGCTTTTGGGTCTCTACGGAACGGAAGTCGGAATCTGGGACCGTTGTTTGATTCGACGAGGCAGACTACGGTTGTGCGAGAATCGGACAAATAACTTATATAGGGGAGGTGTTGACTGGAGCATTCTCCCCCGTGCCCCTCTAACTCGACCAATGCTGGCGCTCGAACGGTGGTAGCGCTCGGATTTTCATTGAGCGCCAGCATTGGTCGATTTAGAGGGGCATGCGAGATTCCCGAATGCTATGCGAGGGCTCTAACGGAAATGTCTATTGGTTTCGGTATGGATGCAATTGCGAGTGGTTCGGCAAAGGTAGTCGTTCCGATGCGTCCATGTCGTGGCCAAATCGATAATTCGATTTGAGCCCTCGTATAGCATTTGGGTCTCTCGATGTGATTCCGCATTCCAGTCCCTTTGGGCACTGCTTGAGCCGCATCCCAGGGGGTTCCCTTCCCAATAATCTGCCTCGCAACCCGATTGCTATGCGGTGAGGCTCCTCGGCCGCCTCGGAACTATCTGTGTATCAGACGCATCGCGGGATAAGGGGTTGGCAACGGTAGTCGCCCCAAGCGCGTCCGATGCTTGGACCATTCCGAGGCGGCCCTGAAGCCTCTTCCGTCTAGCCGTTGGGTCCTTCTCGCCGCATCCCTCGCCTCGCACCCCGATTGCTATGCGGTGAGGCTCCTCGGCCGCCTCGGAACTATCTGTGTATCGGACGCGTCGCGGGATAAGGGGTTGTCACTGGTAGTCGCCCCAAGCGCGTCCGATGCTTGGACCATTCCGAGGCGGCCCTGAAGCCTCTTCCGTCTAGCCGTTGGGTCCTTCTCGCCGCATCCCTCGCCTCGCACCCCGATTGCTATGCGGTGAGGCTCCTCGGCCGCCTCGGAACTATCTGTGTATCGGACGCGTCGCGGGATAAGGGGTTGTCACTGGTAGTCGCCCCAAGCGCGTCCGATGCTTGGACCATTCCGAGGCGGCCCTGAAGCCTCTTCCGTCTAGCCGTTGGGTCCTTCTCGCCGCATCCCTCGCCTCGCACCCCGATTGCTATGCGGTGAGGCTCCTCGGCCGCCTCGGAACTATCTGTGTATCGGACGCGTCGCGGGATAAGGGGTTGTCACTGGTAGTCGCCCCAAGCGCGTCCGATGCTTGGACCATTCCGAGGCGGCCCTGAAGCCTCTTCCGTCTAGCCGTTGGGTCCTTCTCGCCGCATCCCTCGCCTCGCACCCCGATTGCTATGCGGTGAGGCTCCTCGGCCGCCTCGGAACTATCTGTGTATCGGACGCGTCGCGGGATAAGGGGTTGTCACTGGTAGTCGCCCCAAGCGCGTTCGATGCTTGGACCATTCCGAGGCGGCCCTGAAGCCTCTTCCG
The DNA here is from genome assembly GCF_030272615.1 of Cryptomeria japonica. Lineage (NCBI taxonomy): Eukaryota > Viridiplantae > Streptophyta > Pinopsida > Cupressales > Cupressaceae > Cryptomeria > Cryptomeria japonica. Next base: position 198,497 of record NW_026728878.1, read on the forward strand.
TCTAGCCGTTGGGTCCTTCTCGCCGCATCCCTCGCCTCGCACCCCGATTGCTATGCGGTGAGGCTCCTCGGCCGCCTTGGAACTATCTGTGTATCGGACGCGTCGCGGGATAAGGGGTTGTCACTGGTAGTCGCCCCAAGCGCGTCCGATGCTTGGACCATTCCGAGGCGGACCCGAAGCCTCTTCCGTCTAGCCGTTGGGTCCTTCTCGCCGCATCCTTCGCCTCGCACCCCGATTGCTATGCGGTGAGGCTCCTCGGCCGCCTCGGAACTATCTGTGTATCGGACGCGTCGCGGGATAAGGGGTTGTCACTGGTAGTCGCCCCAAGCGCGTCCGATGCTTGGACCATTCCGAGGCGGACCCGAAGCCTCTTCCGTCTAGCCGTTGGGTCCTTCTCGCCGCATCCCTCGCCTCGCACCCCGATTGCTATGCGGTGAGGCTCCTCGGCCGCCTTGGAACTATCTGTGTATCGGACGCGTCGCGGGATAAGGGGTTGTCACTGGTAGTCGCCCCAAGCGCGTCCGATGCTTGGACCATTCCGAGGCGGACCCGAAGCCTCTTCCGTCTAGCCGTTGGGTCCTTCTCGCCGCATCCCTCGCCTCGCACCCCGATTGCTATGCGGTGAGGCTCCTCGGCCGCCTTGGAACTATCTGTGTATCGGACGCGTCGCGGGATAAGGGGTTGTCACTGGTAGTCGCCCCAAGCGCGTCCGATGCTTGGACCATTCCGAGGCGGACCCGAAGCCTCTTCCGTCTAGCCGTTGGGTCCTTCTCGCCGCATCCCTCGCCTCGCACCCCGATTGCTATGCGGTGAGGCTCCTCGGCCGCCTTGGAACTATCTGTGTATCGGACGCGTCGCGGGATAAGGGGTTGTCACTGGTAGTCGCCCCAAGCGCGTCCGATGCTTGGACCATTCCGAGGCGGCCCCGAAGCCTCTTCCGTGTAGCCGTTGGGTCGTTCTCGCCGCATCCCTCGCCTCGCACCCCGATTGCTATGCGGTGAGGCTCCTCGGCCGCCTTGGAACTATCTGTGTATCGGACGCGTCGTGGGATAAGGGGTTGTCACTGGTAGTCGCCCCAAGCGCGTCCGATGCTTGGACCATTCCGAGGCGGACCCGAAGCCTCTTCCGTGTAGCCGTTGGGTCCTTCTCGCCGCATCCCTCGCCTCGCACCCCGATTGCTATGCGGTGAGGCTCCTCGGCCGCCTTGGAACTATCTGTGTATCGGACGCGTCGCGGGATAAGGGGTTGTCACTGGTAGTCGCCCCAAGCGCGTCCGATGCTTGGACCATTCCGAGGCGGACCTGAAGCCTCTTCCCTCTAGCCGTTGGGGCTTTCTCGCCGCATCCCTCGCCTCGCACCCTGATTGCTATGCTGTGAGGCTCCTCGGCCGCCTTGGAACTATCTGTGTATCGGACGCATCGCGGGATAAGGGGTTGGCAGTGGTAGTCGCCCCAAGCGCATCCGATGCTTGGACCATTCCGAGGCGGCCCTGCAGCCTCTTCCGTCTAGCCGTTGGGGCCATCTCGCCGCATCCCCCACCTCGCACCACGATTGCTATGCGGTGAGGCTCCTTGGCCGCCTCGGAACTATCTGTGTATCGGACGCATCGCGGGATAAGGGGTTGTCACTGGTAGTCGCCCCAAGCGCGTCCGATGCTTGGACTATTCCGAGGCGGCCCTGCAGCCTCTTCCGTCTAGCCGTTGGGGCCATCTCGCTGCATCCCCCACCTCCTCGGCCGCCTCGGAACTATCTGTGTATCGGACGCATCGCGGGATAAGGGGTTGGCAGTGGTAGTCGCCCCAAGCGCGTCCGATGCTTGGACTATTCCGAGGCAGCCCTGCAGCCTCTTCCGTCTAGCCTTTGGGGCCATCTCGCCGCATCCCTCGCCTCGCACCCCGATTGCTATGCGGTGAGGCTCCTCGGCCGCCTGGGAACTATCTTCGTATCGGACGCATCGCGGGATAAGGGGTTGTCACTGGTAGTCGCCCCAAGCGCGTCCGATGCTTGGACTATTCCGAGGCGGCCCTGTGGCCTCTTCCGTCTAGCCGTTGGGGCCATCTCGCCGCATCCCCCACCTCGCACCCCGATTGCTATGCGGTGAGGCTCTTCGGCCGCCTTGGAACTATCTTCGTATCGGACGCATCGCGGGATAAGGGGTTGTCACTGGTAGTGGCCCCAAGCGCGTCCGATGCTTGGACTATTCCGAGGCGGCCCTGCAGCCTCTTCCGTCTAGCCGTTGGGGCCATCTCGCCGCATCCCCCACCTCGCACCCCGATTGCTATGCGGTGAGGCTCCTCGGCCGCCTTGGAACTATCTTCGTATCGGACGCATCGCGGGATAAGGGGTTGTCACTGGTAGTCGCCCCAAGCGCGTCCGATGCTTGGACTATTCCGACGCGGCCCTGTGGCCTCTTCCGTCTAGCCGTTGGGGCCATCTCGCCGCATCCCCCACCTCGCACCCCGATTGCTATGCGGTGAGGCTCCTCGGCCGCCTTGGAACCATCTTCGTATCGGACGCATCGCGGGATAGGGGGCTGTCACTGGTAGTCGCCCCAAGCGTGTCCGATGCTTGGACCATTCCTAGGCGGCCCTGAAGCCTCTTCCGTCTAGCCGTTGGGGCCTTCCCGCCCCATCCCTCGCCTCGCACCCCCGATTGCTATGCGGTGAGGCTCCTCGGCCGCCTTGGAACCATCTGTGTATCGGACGCATCGCGGGATAAGGGGTTGGCACTGGCAGTCGCCCCAAGCGCGTCCGATGCTTGGACCATTCCGAGGTGGCCCTGAAGCCTCTTCCGTCTAGCCGTTGGGGCCTTCCCGCCCCATCCCTCGCCTCGCACCCCGATTGATATGCGGTGAGGCTCCTCGGCCGCCTTGGAACTATCTGTGTATCGGACGCATCGCGGGATAAGGGGTTGGCACTGGTAGTCGTCCCAATCGCATCCGATGCTTGGACCATTCCGAGGCGGCCCTGCAGCCTCTTCCGTTTAGCCGTCGGGGCCTTCCCGCCGCATCCCTCGCCTCGCATCCCGATTCCTATGCGGTGAGTCTTCTCGGCCGCCGCGGAACTATACCTGTTATTGCTACTGCATCCTTCGGCTGGTAACCTCCTCTGCCGCCTTGGAACGTTCTCTTTGTCGGACGCGTCGCGGGATAAGGGGTTGGCACTGGTAGTCGCCCCAAGCGCGCCCGATGCATAGACCGCTCCGAGTCGACCTTGCTTTCAGCCTCTCACATGCATAGACCTCTCTGAGTCGACCCTGCAGCCTCTCACGTTTAGCCTTTGGAATCTCGCCTCACAACATGATTGCTATCCTTGATGCATCCCTTGCCTCGAGCCCTGATTGCTTTCTTGGCTGCATCCCTCCTCTCCTCACAGCCCGGTTGTCATCACTGCTTCATCCGTCGCTTCATGCATTCTGGCTGCTGGGCCCTTCCCACCGCACACCTCGATTGCTATCTCTTCTGCATCACACACCCCGATTGCTATCTCTGCTACATCCCTCGGCTCTCACTTCTGCATCCTTCGCCTCACACCTCGATTGCTATCAATGCTGCATCCGTAACCTCACACCCCGATTGCTATGCGGGGAGGCTCCTTGGCCGCCTTGGAAATTTCTGTGTGTCGGACGCACCGCGGGATAAGGGGTTGGCACTGGTAGTCGCCCCAAGTGCGCCCGATTCTTAGACCGCTTCGAGGTGACCTCGTAGCCTCTTTCGTCCAGGCTTCCTGCCTTCAACGCCCTTTTTACACCTCGATTGCTATGCGCGGGCTCGTTGGCGTCTATCACCTCTCTGCGAAGAGTGGCACGATGATTGTTGGGGTAAATCGTAGCAGTCCGATCTCTGGCCTTGGGCCATTGTGAGGGCTGATCGATTTCCTGTGCGCATCTCGTGTTCGCCCAGTAACAGACTCGACGACTTGTAATCGGTCTTGTTCCCGATTGTTCCTGGAGGTAGTCTTCGGAACTCTTGGATTTGACCTGTCACTCGAACTGTCCTCTTCCGA
>NW_026728878.1:212500-227500 GCF_030272615.1 Cryptomeria japonica
TGGCTGGGTTGCGCGCCCTGGTGGGCACCATGGTGCGCACCAAGGAGCGCTCCGAAGTGTGCTCCAAGGTGCGGCCTGCACGAAGTCGGAGCCCGGTTTGCCCCGGGTGTGCACCTCGGGTGGGCACCTTGGTGCGCATGCCTTGCCTGGGCTGCGCACCAGGGCGGGCTCAAGATGGCACCCGCGTTCCTTTTTTTTCACTATCTTTCAAAACGGAAATTTTAAAATCTCATTTTTTTTTGCCTTTTTCTGGAAATTAGTGAAGGCAGCGCATCAAAGGTGCGCACCTCGCTGCCCACCACGGTGCGCAACGCCGGTGGGCACCCGGGAGTGCTTCGAAGTGTGCTCCAAGGTGCTGCGTGCACGTTGTCGGAGCCCGGTTTGCCCCGGGTGCGCACCTCGCGTGCACCTTCGTCGGGGTGGGCACCTTGGCTGGGTTTGCCCCGGCTGCGCTCCGAAGCGGGGTTATTGGAGCGCCGCCTCTTTTTTTGTCGGAGCGTTTGGTGGGGTTTCTCGCATTGGCTCTTCCGAGGCCCGGTTGCCACCCTGGCGCGCACGAAGTCGGAAGTAGGGTTAATTGCCCGGGTGCGCACCTTTGCCAGGGTGGGCACCTTACCTGGGCTGCGCACCAGGGCGGGCTCAAGATGGCACGCGCGTTCCGTTTTTTTCACTATCTTTCAAAACGGAAATTTTAAAATCTCCTTTTTTTTTTGCCTTTTCTGGAAATTAGTGAAGGCAGCGCATCAAAGGTGCGCACCTCGCTGCCCACCTTGGTGTGCTCTGAGGTGCGCACCCGGGAGCGCTACGAAGTGTGCTCCAAGGTGCGGCGTGCACGTTGTCGGAGCCCGGTTTGCCCCGGGTGCGCACCTCGCCTGCACCTTGGCCGGGGTGGGCACCTTGGCTGGGTTTGCCCAGGGTGCGCTCCGAAGCGGGGTTACTGGAGCGCCCCCTCTTTTTTTGTCAGAGCGTTTGGTGGGGTTTCTCGCATTGGCTCTTCCCAGGCCCGGTTGTTGGGTGCGCTCCCACCCTGGCGCGCGCGAAGTTGGAAGTTGGGTTAATTGCCCGGGCGCGCACCTTCGCCAGGGTGGGCACCTTGGTGCGCACACCTTGGCTGGGCTGCGCACCAGGGCGGGCTCAAGATGGCACCAGCATTCCCTTTTTCTCACTATCTTTCAAAACGGAAATTTTAAAATCTCGTTTTTTTTTTGCCTTTTATGGAAATTAGTGAAGGCATCGCATCAAAGGTGCGCACCTCGCTGCCCACCTTGGTGTGCTCCGAGGTGCCCACCACGGTGCGCAACGCCGGTGCGAACCCGGGAGCGCCCCGATGTGTGCTCCAAGGTGCGGCGTGCACGAAGTCGGACCCCGGTTTGCCCCGGGTGCGCACCTCGCGTGCACCTTGGTGCGCACACCTTGGCTGGGTTGCGCGGCCTGGTGGGCACCATGGTGCGCACCAAGGAGCGCTCCGAAGTGTGCTCCAAGGTGCGGCGTGCACGAAGTCGGAGCCCGGTTTGCCCCGGGTACGCACCTCGCGTGCACCTTCGCCGGGGTGGGCACCTCGGCTGGGTTGCGCGCCCTGGTGCGCACCAAGGAGCGCTCCGAAGTGTGCTCCAAGGTGCGGCGTGCACGAAGTCGGAGCCCGGTTTGCCCCGGGTGCGCACCTTCGCCGCGGTGCGCACCATGGCGTGCACGAAGTCGGAGCCCGGTTTGCCCCGGGTGCGCACCTCGCGTGCACCTTCGGCGGGGTTGCGCGCCCTGGTGGGCACCATGGTGCGCACCAAGGAGCGCTCCGAAGTGTGCTCCAAGGTGCGGCGTGCACGAAGTCGGAGCCCGGTTTGCCCCGGGTGCGCACCTCGCGTGCACCTTCGGCGGGGTTGCGCGCCCTGGTGGGCACCATGGTGCGCACCAAGGAGCGCTCCGAAGTGTGCTCCAAGGTGCGGCGTGCACGAAGTCGGAGCCCGGTTTGCCCCGGGTGCGCACCTCGCGTGCACCTTCGCCGCGGTGGGCACCATGGCGTGCACGAAGTCGGAGCCCGGTTTGCCCCGGGTGCGCACCTCGCGTGCACCTTCGCCGGGGTGGGCACCTCGGCTGGGTTGCGCGCCCTGGTGCGCACCAAGGAGCGCTCCGAAGTGTGCTCCAAGGTGCGGCGTGCACGAAGTCGGAGCCCGGTTTGCCCCGGGTGCGCACCTCGCGTGCACCTTCGCCAGGGTGGGCACCTCGGTGCGCACACCTTCTCAATGTTTTCTTGCCTTTTCTGGAAATTGGTGAAGGCAGCGCATCAAAGGTGCGCACCTCGGTGTGCTCCGAGGTGCGAACCCGAGAGCGCTCCGAGGTGCCCACGAAGTCGAAAGTCGGGTTAATTGCATTGTTTTCCCCGGGTGCGCTCCGAGGTGCGCAACATCGGCGCGCACCAAGGAGGGCTCCGAAGTGTGCTCCAAGGTGCGCACGATGGCGTGCACCTCTGGTGCGCACGATTCGGAGCTCGGTTTGACCGGGGTGCGCACACCTTGGCTGGGTTGCGCACCTTTTGTGCGCTCCAAGGTGCGCACGAAGTCGGAGCTCGGTTTGCCCCGGGTGCGCACCTTCGCCAGGGTGCGCACCTTGATGCGCACGCCTTGGCTGGGCTGCGCACCTTGGTGGGCGCCATGGTGCGCACCTTTCGTGCGCTCCAAGGTGCGCACGAAGTCGGAGCTCGGTTTGCCCCGGGTGCGCACCTTGGTGGGCGCCATGGTGCACTCCGAGGTGCCCAAGATTGGTGCGCACCAAGGAGCGCTCCGAAGTGCGCTCCAAGGTGCGCGCGAAGTCGAAAGTTGGGTTAATTGTCCGGTTTGCCTCGGGTGCGCACCTTGCGTGCACCTTCGCCAGGGTGGGCGCCTTGGTGCGCACACCTTGGCTGGGCTGCGCACACCTTGGCACCCGCGTTTCCTTCATTTTAAATTTTTTTTTTTTACAATCTCTCAAGTGGGAAATTCTATAATCTCAACTTTTTTTGCCTTTTCAGGAAACTTTTGAATGGAGCGCATCATTGGTGCGCTCCGAAGTGTGCTCCAAAGCTCTCTCCAGCTGCGTGCACCTGCCCCGGCCGCGCACCCGGCCCCGCCCAGCTTCGCTCACCTGTCCCGGGCGTCTGGTGCGGAACCTTAGAGTAAGAAACATCACCGTGCACCTTGGCCAACGTGCGCGACTCGACCGAGCGCGCACTGGCCGAGGTGCACACCGATTTCACCTGGGTGCGCGCGCAGCACCTCGGGCGCACCGGGGTGCGCGCACAACGCCCGGGTTGCACCGTGGCCTGTGTGCTCGGGGCGCCTCGGGTGCGCGCTCGGTGTCGCCCCCGCGCGCGCGGTAGTGCGGGCAGCGCACCCCGGCCCGGCCCGGCCCCGACGAGAACGCAAACGGGCAAAAGGTTTATTCAAATAGCATTGCGACGCCCGGCGAAAAACTAAAAAAGGGTGCAACACCGGGACTTCCCGGGAGGTCACCCATCCCAGTACTACTCCGGCCCAAGCGCGCTTAACTGCGGAGTTCTGATGGGATCCGGTGCACTAACGCTGGTATGATCGCACCCGTTATGAGCTTGTCGCAGTGTGTACTTAGCAAACCGCGACCCACGTGCGAATCCACCCCGGCCACCCACCCCCGTCGAGGTGCACACCCTCCCTCGCGAAGTGCGCCCCGTTCGCCAAGTGTGAGCCCTGCCCGGGTGCGCGCACCTTGCTAGGGCGTCGGGTGTGCACCCGGCCCGGCCTACGTGCGTGCACCTGGAGGGGGCGTCGTGTGCGTGCAGTGTCCCGTCTGCAACGCGGTGCCCACACACCACCTCGGGCGCAACGACCTGCGCTCACATGTGGGCCGAGTGCACCTTGGTGCATGTTCGGGGCGCCTCGGGTGCACGCTCGATCTTGCCCCGGTGCACCAAGGCGCTCGGTTTGCCCCGGGTGCGCACTTGGTGCAAGGTGGGCACCCAAAATAGGGATCAAGCACCAAAACACAAGTTTCGGGATGCAAAATGGGACCCAAGGACCACAAATGCGTTCCAAGACCCATGATGGGTCCACGAGAACAAAAATGTGTTCCGAGACTTAATAAACAAATATTGGGTTTTAGGAGAAGAAACATGCTCTGATGCCCAAAACGAGAATCGACCCCGAAAAGGCCACAGGCCAAAAGTGGGATGCGAGACAAAAAAAAATGGGACCCGAGGACCAAAATTGGGTTCCCAGGTCGAAGACAGGGCAACCGGACAAGAAACGACCTCTAAGGCTCGAAATGAGTCCCGACGACTAAAACTTGACAAGAAGCACCCATCAGGCACCCAACTCGACACCCATGGGATGCCGACCCACCCGGGCTTCCACCTAGCACACCTTGGCACCCACCCACCCTCGCACCCAACCTCGCACCCAACTTAGCACCTTTGAACCCACATTGGCACTCACCCTGACCCTGGCACCTTGGAACCCACATTGGCACTCACCTTGACCCTGGCACCCACCTTTGCACTCACCTTGGGACCCACCCTGGCTCCCACCTCGGCACCCACCCAGACACCCACCTTGGTTCCTTGGCACCCACCTTGGATCCTTGGCACCCACCCCGACACCCACCTTGGCACGCAACTTGGCTACTTGCCACCCACCTTGGCTCCTTGACGCCCACCCCGACAACCACCCCGTGACCTACCCTGGCTAGGGTTGGTGCACACCCACCCTGGTGCCCACCTTGGCACCCACCCTATGACCCACCTTGGCACGCACCTTAGTACCCACCCCGTTACCCACCCTAGGACCCACCCCGTGACCCACCTTGGCCAGGGTGGGTGCACCCACCCTGGTGCCCACCTTGGCACCCACCCATCCTAGCACCCAGCCTGTGACCGGGCTTGGAACCCAACCTTGCACCCGCACCCGTCTTGGCCAGTGTGGGTGCGCACCCATCCTGGCACCCACGTTGTGACACACCCTTTAACCCACGCACCCTAGCACCCACGTTGGCACCCACCTTGGAACCCAACCTAGCAACTTGGCACCCACCCCGTGACCCACCTTGGCATCCACCATAGCAGTCGCCGACTTGGCACCCACCTCGGCACCCACCTTGACACTTGTGGACCCACCTTGCCACTCACCCTAGCATCGACCCATCCTAGCACCCACCCTGGCACCTTTGCACCCTAGCACTCACCCATCCTAGCACCTAACCTGTGACCCACCTTGACACTCACCCTCGCACCCACCTTGGAACCCAACCTAGCACCCACCCACCCTGACACCAACCCTAGCACCTACCCACCCTTGCACCCACCCTGTGACCCATCTTGGCACCCACCCATCCTACCACTCAACCTATCACCCACCTTCTCACCCACCTTGGCATCCACCTTAGCACCCACCCACACTGGCACCTTGGCACCCACCTCGGGCAAGGTGGGTGCACACCCACCCTGGCACCCAATTTAGAACCCACCGAGCATGTTACCCACCTTGGCACCCACATTGCAGCCCACCCTAGTACCCACCCTATGACCCACATTGGCATCCACACCCTAGCACCCAGGCACCTCGACACCCGCCTTGACACCCACCCTAGCACTGAACCTGTGACCCACCTTGGAACTCACCCTAGAACCCACCCACCCTGTGAACCACCTTGGCATCCACCTTAGCACCCACCCACCTTGGCACCCACTCTAGCACTCACCCATCCTAACACCCAACTTGTTACCCACCTTGGCACCCGCCCTCGCGTCCACCTTGAAACCCACCCTAGCACCCACCCACGCAGGAGCCCACCTTGGCACCCAACCTAACACCCACGCATCCTGGCACCCAACTTGTGACCCACCTTGGAACCCACCCTAGTACCCACCTTTGAACCCACTATATCACCAACCCACCTTGGCACCCACCCTATGACCCTCTTTGGAATCCACCCTAGCACGCACCCACCCTGGCACCCACCATGGAGCGCACCCTAGCACCCACCCACCTCGGCACGCACCTCAACACCCACCTTGGTGTGCGCACTGCGCCAACCTCTCAAAGACCCTATGTGGTGCGCTCCAAAGTGTACACCTTTGGTGCGCTCCAAGGTGCGCACCTTTGGTGCACACCGAGGTGCACACCAAAGTGTGCACCGAGGTGAGCACCAAAGTGCACTCCAGGGTGCACACCAAGGCGTGCACCTTTGGTGCGGTCAATGCAAACGAATTCGGAAGTTGGGGTCGATGTCCTAACCGCTGCTGCAGACTACACGTATGAGAATCGGACAAATAGCTTTATATAGGGGAGGTGTTGCGTTTGATGGGTCGACTCCCCTGGTTGTGTGCACTGCACCAACTTCAAAGACCCTGTCTTGTTTAAGAAGTCAAAAGTTGGGGTGGATGTCCTAATCATTGCTGCAGTCTACGCATGTATGAGAATCAGACAAATAGCTTATATAGGGGAGGTGTTGCATTCGGTGGGTTGACTCCCCTGGTTGTGCGCACTGCGCCAACCTCAAAGACCCCGCATAGCAGAAGAAGTCGGAAGTCGGATTTTGGTGAGCACCAAGGCGTGCACCTTTGGTGCGGTCAACGCAGACGAATTCAGAAGTTGGGGTGGATGTCCTAATCGTTGTTGCAGGCTACACATGTATGAGAATCAGACAAATAGCTTATATAGGGGAGGTGTTGGGTTTGATGGGTCAACTCCCTTGGTTGTGCGCATTACGCCAACCTCAAAGACCTTGTTTTCGTTAAGAAGTCAAAAGTTGGGGTCAATGTCCTAATGGCTCCTGCAGGCTACACATGTATGAGAATCGGACAAATAGCTTATATAGGGGAGGTGTTGGGTTTGATGGGTCGACTCCCCTGGTTGTGCGCATTACGTCAACCTCAAAGACCTTGTTTTCGTTAAGAAGTCAAAAGTTGGGGTCGATGTCCTAATTGCTCCTGTAGACTACACATGTATGAGAATCAGACAAATAGCTTATATAGGGGAGGTGTTGGGTTTGATGGGTTGACTCCCCTAGTTGTTCGCATTACACCAACCTCAAAGACCTTGTTTTCGTTTAGAAGCCGAAAGTTGGGGTCGATGTCCTAATTGCTCCTGCAGGCTACGCATGTATGAGAATCAGACAAATAGCTTATATAGGGGAGGTGTTGGGTTTGATGGGTCGACTCCCCTGGTTGTGCGCATTGCGCCAACCTCAAAGACCCTGCATTGCGGATGAAGTCGAAAGTCAGAGTTTGGTGTGCTACAAGGTGTGGTCGAAGGTGCTCACCTAGGTGTGCACAGTTTGGTTGTGCTACAAGGTGTTGGTCGAAGGTGCTCACCTAGGTGTGCACCTTTGGAGCACAGGAAAAGTGCCCTCCAAAAGTGCGCACCTTTGGAGTGCACAAAAGTGCCCTCCAAAAGTGCGCACCTTTGGAGCGCAGAAAAGTGCCCTCCAAAAGTGCCCTCCCAAAAGTGCGCACCTTGGAGCGCAGAAAAGTGCCCTCCAAAAAGTGCCCTCCAAAAGTGCGCACCTTTGGAGCGCAGAAAAGTGCCCTCCAAAAAGTGCCCTCCAAAAGTGCGCACCTTTGGAGCGCAGAAAAGTGCCCTCCAAAAAGTGCCCTCCAAAAGTGCGCACCTTTGGAGCGCAGAAAAGTGCCCTCCAAAAAGTGCCCTCCAAAAGTGCGCACCTTTGGAGCGCAGAAAAGTGCCCTCCAAAAAGTGCCCTCCAAAAAGTGCCCTCCAAAAGTGCGCACCTTTGGAGCGCAGAAAAGTGCCCTCCAAAAAGTGCCCTCCAAAAGTGCGCACCTTTGGAGCGCAGAAAAGTGCCCTCCAAAAAGTGCCCTCCAAAAGTGCGCACCTTTGGAGCGCAGAAAAGTGCCCTCCAAAAAGTGCCCTCCAAAAGTGCGCACCTTTGGAGCGCAGAAAAGTGCCCTCCAAAAAGTGCCCTCCAAAAGTGCGCACCTTTGGAGCGCAGAAAAGTGCCCTCCAAAAGTGCGCACCTTTGGAGCGCACAAAAGTGCCCTCCAAAAGTGCGCACTTTTGGTGCGCACCAAGGCGCTGGTTCGGTCGTTGCAGGCGAGTTCGGAAGTTGGGGTCGATGTCCTGAGCGGAGGTGCAAACTACACAGGTGTCGGAATCGGACAAATAGCTTATATAGGGGAGGTGTATGCTTCGATGGGTCGACTCCCCAGGTTGAGCGCACCGCGCCAACCTCAAAGACCCTACGGTATGGATGAAGTCGGAAGTTGGGTCCGATGACCGATTCGATTAGTAGGTATGCTCATGAGGTCGGAATTTGGGTCCGATGACCTGCCATGTGCAGGAAGGCGAATGTTGACACTGTGCGTTGCAAGGTGCACACCAAGGCGCTGGTGCGGTCTTTTTAGTCGAGTTCGGAAGTTGGGGTCGATGTCCTGATCGGAGGTGCAAGCTACACAGGTGTGGGAATCGGACAAATAGCTTATATAGGGGAGGTGTATGCTTCGTTGGGTCGACTCCCCGGGTTGAGCGCACCGCGCCAACCTCAAAGACCCTACGGTATGGATGAAGTCGGAAGTTGGGTCCGATGACCGATTCGATATGTAGGCATACTCGCGAGGTCGGAATTTGGGTCCGATGACCTGCCACGTGCAGGAAGGCGAATGTTGGCACTGTGCGTTGCAAGGTGCGCACCAAGGCGCTGGTTCGGTCGTTGGAGGCGAGTTCGGAAGTTGGGGTCGATGTCTTGATCGGAGGTGCAAACTACACAGGTGTGGGAATCGGACAAATAGCTTATATAGGGGAGGTGTATGCTTCGTTGGGTCGACTCCCCGGGTTGAGCGCACCGCGCCAACCTCAAAGACCCTACGGTATGGATGAAGTCGGAAGTTGGGTCCGATGACCGATTCGATATGTAGGCATACTCGCGAGGTCGGAATTTGGGTCCGATGACCTGCCATGTGCAGGAAGGCGAATGTTGGGACTGTGCGTCGCAAGGTGCGCACCAAGGCGCTGGTGCCGTCGTTGCAGTCGAGTTCGGAAGTTGGGGTCGATGTCCTGGTCAGAGGTGCAAACTACACAGGTGTGGGAATCGGACAAATAGCTTATATAGGGGAGGTGTATGCTTCGATGGGTCGACTCCCTGGGTTGAGCGCACCGCGCCAACCTCAAAGACCCTACAGTATGGATGAAGTCGGAAGTTGGGTCCGATGACCGATTCGATACGTAGGCATATTGGCGAGGTCTGAATTTGTGTCCGATGACCTGCCATGCGCAGGAAGGCGGAATTTGGGTCCGATGACCGAGTTGATGGCGTGCCATGCGCAGAAAGGCGGAATTTGGGTCCGATGACCGAGTTGATGTTGATGGCCCGCCATGCACAGGAAGGCGGAATTTGGGTCCGATGACCGATTTGAAGGCGTGCCATACGCAAAAAGGCGGAGTTTGGGTCCGATGACCGAGTTGATATTGATGGCCCGCCATGCGCAGGAAGGCGGAATTTGGGTCCGATGACCTGACATACGCATGGAGTCCGACTCGGGGGCCGATGTTCGATTCGATGACTTGCATTGTGGGTAAAGTCGGAAGTTGTGGTCTTTGACCCGATTCGATGACCAGACTTCGGCTGCTTGAGAATCGGACAAATAACTTATATAGGGGAGGTAGTGTTCTCGAGCATCCTCCCCCCGTGCCCGTTTATGTCGATTGATGCTGGTGCTCGACTGGTTGGAGCGCTCGGATGCAAAAATCTTGCACCAGGATTTATCGATTGTGATGGACACGGCAAGTCTCCTGATTGCTATGCAGGAGCTCATCGTGAATCTCTATGCGGCCTTGGTATGGACTCGACCTGCGGAATGGTTCGGCAATGGTAGTCGCTCCAACACGTCCTTGCAATGGCCACAGAGGTGATTCGACTAGAGCTCCAGTCTAGCTTTTGGGTTGCTTGGCGGACTGGTATAGCCGCGATCGAGTTCCGGCCATGAACGTTTTAGATAGCTCTTGGGCTTTCTGGGACGGAAGTCGGAAGTTTGGGCTGTTGTCCGATTTGATGACCATTCTTCGGATGTGTGAGAATCGGACAAATAACTTATATAGGGGACTGTGTTGTCTCACGCAGCCCCCTCCGTGCCCCTCTATCTCGACCGATGTTGGTGCTTGAAAGGGTTGGGATCGCTCGGATTTATAAACGTGCACCACCATTTGTCGAGTGTGAGGGACGCGGCAGGTCTCCTAAATGCTATGCGGGCGCTCTCTGAGAATCTCTATCCGGCCTCGACACAGACTAGTCTTGCTGAATGGTTTGGCACTGGTAGTCGATCCAACACGTCGTTGTTGTGGCCGCCTAGGCGATTCGATTCGAGCCCCCGTCTAGCTTTTGGGTTGCTTGGCGGATTTTGCCCTATCCGCAAGTGAGCTCGGTCCCTAAACGTTCGAGAAACCCGATTGCTATGCGCCGACTCTCTTTCTTGCGAGCCTCCATCTAGCTTTTGGGTCTCTACGGAACGGAAGTCGGAATCTGGGACCGTTGTTTGATTCGACGAGGCAGACTACGGTTGTGCGAGAATCGGACAAATAACTTATATAGGGGAGGTGTTGACTGGAGCATTCTCCCCCGTGCCCCTCTAACTCGACCAATGCTGGCGCTCGAACGGTGGTAGCGCTCGGATTTTCATTGAGCGCCAGCATTGGTCGATTTAGAGGGGCATGCGAGATTCCCGAATGCTATGCGAGGGCTCTAACGGAAATGTCTATTGGTTTCGGTATGGATGCAATTGCGAGTGGTTCGGCAAAGGTAGTCGTTCCGATGCGTCCATGTCGTGGCCAAATCGATAATTCGATTTGAGCCCTCGTATAGCATTTGGGTCTCTCGATGTGATTCCGCATTCCAGTCCCTTTGGGCACTGCTTGAGCCGCATCCCAGGGGGTTCCCTTCCCAATAATCTGCCTCGCAACCCGATTGCTATGCGGTGAGGCTCCTCGGCCGCCTCGGAACTATCTGTGTATCAGACGCATCGCGGGATAAGGGGTTGGCAACGGTAGTCGCCCCAAGCGCGTCCGATGCTTGGACCATTCCGAGGCGGCCCTGAAGCCTCTTCCGTCTAGCCGTTGGGTCCTTCTCGCCGCATCCCTCGCCTCGCACCCCGATTGCTATGCGGTGAGGCTCCTCGGCCGCCTCGGAACTATCTGTGTATCGGACGCGTCGCGGGATAAGGGGTTGTCACTGGTAGTCGCCCCAAGCGCGTCCGATGCTTGGACCATTCCGAGGCGGCCCTGAAGCCTCTTCCGTCTAGCCGTTGGGTCCTTCTCGCCGCATCCCTCGCCTCGCACCCCGATTGCTATGCGGTGAGGCTCCTCGGCCGCCTCGGAACTATCTGTGTATCGGACGCGTCGCGGGATAAGGGGTTGTCATTGGTAGTCGCCCCAAGCGCGTCCGATGCTTGGACCATTCCGAGGCGGCCCTGAAGCCTCTTCCGTCTAGCCGTTGGGTCCTTCTCGCCGCATCCCTCGCCTCGCACCCCGATTGCTATGCGGTGAGGCTCCTCGGCCGCCTCGGAACTATCTGTGTATCGGACGCGTCGCGGGATAAGGGGTTGTCACTGGTAGTCGCCCCAAGCGCGTCCGATGCTTGGACCATTCCGAGGCGGCCCTGAAGCCTCTTCCGTCTAGCCGTTGGGTCCTTCTCGCCGCATCCCTCGCCTCGCACCCCGATTGCTATGCGGTGAGGCTCCTCGGCCGCCTCGGAACTATCTGTGTATCGGACGCGTCGCGGGATAAGGGGTTGTCACTGGTAGTCGCCCCAAGCGCGTTCGATGCTTGGACCATTCCGAGGCGGCCCTGAAGCCTCTTCCGTCTAGCCGTTGGGTCCTTCTCGCCGCATCCCTCGCCTCGCACCCCGATTGCTATGCGGTGAGGCTCCTCGGCCGCCTTGGAACTATCTGTGTATCGGACGCGTCGCGGGATAAGGGGTTGTCACTGGTAGTCGCCCCAAGCGCGTCCGATGCTTGGACCATTCCGAGGCGGACCCGAAGCCTCTTCCGTCTAGCCGTTGGGTCCTTCTCGCCGCATCCTTCGCCTCGCACCCCGATTGCTATGCGGTGAGGCTCCTCGGCCGCCTCGGAACTATCTGTGTATCGGACGCGTCGCGGGATAAGGGGTTGTCACTGGTAGTCGCCCCAAGCGCGTCCGATGCTTGGACCATTCCGAGGCGGACCCGAAGCCTCTTCCGTCTAGCCGTTGGGTCCTTCTCGCCGCATCCCTCGCCTCGCACCCCGATTGCTATGCGGTGAGGCTCCTCGGCCGCCTTGGAACTATCTGTGTATCGGACGCGTCGCGGGATAAGGGGTTGTCACTGGTAGTCGCCCCAAGCGCGTCCGATGCTTGGACCATTCCGAGGCGGACCCGAAGCCTCTTCCGTCTAGCCGTTGGGTCCTTCTCGCCGCATCCCTCGCCTCGCACCCCGATTGCTATGCGGTGAGGCTCCTCGGCCGCCTTGGAACTATCTGTGTATCGGACGCGTCGCGGGATAAGGGGTTGTCACTGGTAGTCGCCCCAAGCGCGTCCGATGCTTGGACCATTCCGAGGCGGACCCGAAGCCTCTTCCGTCTAGCCGTTGGGTCCTTCTCGCCGCATCCCTCGCCTCGCACCCCGATTGCTATGCGGTGAGGCTCCTCGGCCGCCTTGGAACTATCTGTGTATCGGACGCGTCGCGGGATAAGGGGTTGTCACTGGTAGTCGCCCCAAGCGCGTCCGATGCTTGGACCATTCCGAGGCGGCCCCGAAGCCTCTTCCGTGTAGCCGTTGGGTCGTTCTCGCCGCATCCCTCGCCTCGCACCCCGATTGCTATGCGGTGAGGCTCCTCGGCCGCCTTGGAACTATCTGTGTATCGGACGCGTCGTGGGATAAGGGGTTGTCACTGGTAGTCGCCCCAAGCGCGTCCGATGCTTGGACCATTCCGAGGCGGCCCCGAAGCCTCTTCCGTGTAGCCGTTGGGTCCTTCTCGCCGCATCCCTCGCCTCGCACCCCGATTGCTATGCGGTGAGGCTCCTCGGCCGCCTTGGAACTATCTGTGTATCGGACGCGTCGCGGGATAAGGGGTTGTCACTGGTAGTCGCCCCAAGCGCGTCCGATGCTTGGACCATTCCGAGGCGGACCTGAAGCCTCTTCCCTCTAGCCGTTGGGGCTTTCTCGCCGCATCCCTCGCCTCGCACCCTGATTGCTATGCTGTGAGGCTCCTCGGCCGCCTTGGAACTATCTGTGTATCGGACGCATCGCGGGATAAGGGGTTGGCAGTGGTAGTCGCCCCAAGCGCATCCGATGCTTGGACCATTCCGAGGCGGCCCTGCAGCCTCTTCCGTCTAGCCGTTGGGGCCATCTCGCCGCATCCCCCACCTCGCACCACGATTGCTATGCGGTGAGGCTCCTTGGCCGCCTCGGAACTATCTGTGTATCGGACGCATCGCGGGATAAGGGGTTGTCACTGGTAGTCGCCCCAAGCGCGTCCGATGCTTGGACTATTCCGAGGCGGCCCTGCAGCCTCTTCCGTCTAGCCGTTGGGGCCATCTCGCTGCATCCCCCACCTCCTCGGCCGCCTCGGAACTATCTGTGTATCGGACGCATCGCGGGATAAGGGGTTGGCAGTGGTAGTCGCCCCAAGCGCGTCCGATGCTTGGACTATTCCGAGGCAGCCCTGCAGCCTCTTCCGTCTAGCCTTTGGGGCCATCTCGCCGCATCCCTCGCCTCGCACCCCGATTGCTATGCGGTGAGGCTCCTCGGCCGCCTGGGAACTATCTTCGTATCGGACGCATCGCGGGATAAGGGGTTGTCACTGGTAGTCGCCCCAAGCGCGTCCGATGCTTGGACTATTCCGAGGCGGCCCTGTGGCCTCTTCCGTCTAGCCGTTGGGGCCATCTCGCCGCATCCCCCACCTCGCACCCCGATTGCTATGCGGTGAGGCTCTTCGGCCGCCTTGGAACTATCTTCGTATCGGACGCATCGCGGGATAAGGGGTTGTCACTGGTAGTGGCCCCAAGCGCGTCCGATGCTTGGACTATTCCGAGGCGGCCCTGCAGCCTCTTCCGTCTAGCCGTTGGGGCCATCTCGCCGCATCCCCCACCTCGCACCCCGATTGCTATGCGGTGAGGCTCCTCGGCCGCCTTGGAACTATCTTCGTATCGGACGCATCGCGGGATAAGGGGTTGTCACTGGTAGTCGCCCCAAGCGCGTCCGATGCTTGGACTATTCCGACGCGGCCCTGTGGCCTCTTCCGTCTAGCCGTTGGGGCCATCTCGCCGCATCCCCCACCTCGCACCCCGATTGCTATGCGGTGAGGCTCCTCGGCCGCCTTGGAACCATCTTCGTATCGGACGCATCGCGGGATAGGGGGCTGTCACTGGTAGTCGCCCCAAGCGTGTCCGATGCTTGGACCATTCCTAGGCGGCCCTGAAGCCTCTTCCGTCTAGCCGTTGGGGCCTTCCCGCCCCATCCCTCGCCTCGCACCCCCGATTGCTATGCGGTGAGGCTCCTCGGCCGCCTTGGAACCATCTGTGTATCGGACGCATCGCGGGATAAGGGGTTGGCACTGGCAGTCGCCCCAAGCGCGTCCGATGCTTGGACCATTCCGAGGTGGCCCTGAAGCCTCTTCCGTCTAGCCGTTGGGGCCTTCCCGCCCCATCCCTCGCCTCGCACCCCGATTGATATGCGGTGAGGCTCCTCGGCCGCCTTGGAACTATCTGTGTATCGGACGCATCGCGGGATAAGGGGTTGGCACTGGTAGTCGTCCCAATCGCATCCGATGCTTGGACCATTCCGAGGCGGCCCTGCAGCCTCTTCCGTTTAGCCGTCGGGGCCTTCCCGCCGCATCCCTCGCCTCGCATCCCGATTCCTATGCGGTGAGTCTTCTCGGCCGCCGCGGAACTATACCTGTTATTGCTACTGCATCCTTCGGCTGGTAACCTCCTCTGCCGCCTTGGAACGTTCTCTTTGTCGGACGCGTCGCGGGATAAGGGGTTGGCACTGGTAGTCGCCCCAAGCGCGCCCGATGCAT
>NW_026728878.1:237500-260000 GCF_030272615.1 Cryptomeria japonica
AAGTCCGAGCCCGGTTTGCCCCGGGTGCGCACCTCGCGTGCACCTTCGCCGGGGTGAGCACCTTGGTGTGCAGACCTTGGTTGGGTTGCGCGCCCTGGTGCGCACCAAGGAGCGCTCTGAAGTGTGCTCCAAGGTGCGGCGTGCACGAAGTCGGAGCCCGGTTTGCCCCGGGTGTGCACCTCGGGTGCGCACCTCGCGTGCACCTTCGCTGCGGTGGGCACCTTGGCTGGGTTGCGCGCCTTGGTGGGCACCATGCAGTGCACGAAGTCGGAGCCCGGATTGCCCCGGGCGCGCACCTCCGCCAGGGTGGGCACCTTGGTG
This sequence comes from Cryptomeria japonica, assembly GCF_030272615.1. Classification (NCBI taxonomy): domain Eukaryota; kingdom Viridiplantae; phylum Streptophyta; class Pinopsida; order Cupressales; family Cupressaceae; genus Cryptomeria; species Cryptomeria japonica. The sequence goes on from NW_026728878.1 coordinate 237,822, forward strand.
CGCACAACTTGCCTGGGCTGCGCACCAGGAAGGGCTCAAGATGGCACCCGCGTTCCGTTTTTTTCACTATCTTTCAGAACGGAAATTTTAAAATCTCGTTTTTTTTTGCCTTTTCTGGAAATTAGTGAAGGCAGCGCATCAAAGGTGCGCAACGCTGGTGCGAACCTGGGAGCGCTCCGATGTGTGCTCCAAGGTGCGGCGTGCACGAAGTCGGACCCCGGTTTGCCCCGGGTGCGCACCTCGCGTGCACCTTGGTGCGCACACCTTGGCTGGGTTGCGCGCCCTGGTGGGCACCATGGTGCGCACCAAGGAGCGCTCCGAAGTGTGCTCCAAGGTGCGGCGTGCACGAAGTCGGAGCCCGGTTTGCCCCGGGTGCGCACCTCGCGTGCACCTTCGCCGCGGTGGGCACCATGGCGTGCACGAAGTCGGAGCCCGGTTTGCCCCGGGTGCGCACCTCGCGTGCACCTTCGCCGGGGTGGGCACCTTGGTGTGCAGACCTTGGCTGGGTTGCGCGCCCTGGTGGGCACCATGGTGCGCACCAAGGAGCGCTCCGAAGTGTGCTCCAAGGTGCGGCCTGCACGAAGTCGGAGCCCGGTTTGCCCCGGGTGTGCACCTCGGGTGGGCACCTTGGTGCGCATGCCTTGCCTGGGCTGCGCACCAGGGCGGGCTCAAGATGGCACCCGCGTTCCTTTTTTTTCACTATCTTTCAAAACGGAAATTTTAAAATCTCATTTTTTTTTGCCTTTTTCTGGAAATTAGTGAAGGCAGCGCATCAAAGGTGCGCACCTCGCTGCCCACCACGGTGCGCAACGCCGGTGGGCACCCGGGAGTGCTTCGAAGTGTGCTCCAAGGTGCTGCGTGCACGTTGTCGGAGCCCGGTTTGCCCCGGGTGCGCACCTCGCGTGCACCTTCGTCGGGGTGGGCACCTTGGCTGGGTTTGCCCCGGCTGCGCTCCGAAGCGGGGTTATTGGAGCGCCGCCTCTTTTTTTGTCGGAGCGTTTGGTGGGGTTTCTCGCATTGGCTCTTCCGAGGCCCGGTTGCCACCCTGGCGCGCACGAAGTCGGAAGTAGGGTTAATTGCCCGGGTGCGCACCTTTGCCAGGGTGGGCACCTTACCTGGGCTGCGCACCAGGGCGGGCTCAAGATGGCACGCGCGTTCCGTTTTTTTCACTATCTTTCAAAACGGAAATTTTAAAATCTCCTTTTTTTTTTGCCTTTTCTGGAAATTAGTGAAGGCAGCGCATCAAAGGTGCGCACCTCGCTGCCCACCTTGGTGTGCTCTGAGGTGCGCACCCGGGAGCGCTACGAAGTGTGCTCCAAGGTGCGGCGTGCACGTTGTCGGAGCCCGGTTTGCCCCGGGTGCGCACCTCGCCTGCACCTTGGCCGGGGTGGGCACCTTGGCTGGGTTTGCCCAGGGTGCGCTCCGAAGCGGGGTTACTGGAGCGCCCCCTCTTTTTTTGTCAGAGCGTTTGGTGGGGTTTCTCGCATTGGCTCTTCCCAGGCCCGGTTGTTGGGTGCGCTCCCACCCTGGCGCGCGCGAAGTTGGAAGTTGGGTTAATTGCCCGGGCGCGCACCTTCGCCAGGGTGGGCACCTTGGTGCGCACACCTTGGCTGGGCTGCGCACCAGGGCGGGCTCAAGATGGCACCAGCATTCCCTTTTTCTCACTATCTTTCAAAACGGAAATTTTAAAATCTCGTTTTTTTTTTGCCTTTTATGGAAATTAGTGAAGGCATCGCATCAAAGGTGCGCACCTCGCTGCCCACCTTGGTGTGCTCCGAGGTGCCCACCACGGTGCGCAACGCCGGTGCGAACCCGGGAGCGCCCCGATGTGTGCTCCAAGGTGCGGCGTGCACGAAGTCGGACCCCGGTTTGCCCCGGGTGCGCACCTCGCGTGCACCTTGGTGCGCACACCTTGGCTGGGTTGCGCGGCCTGGTGGGCACCATGGTGCGCACCAAGGAGCGCTCCGAAGTGTGCTCCAAGGTGCGGCGTGCACGAAGTCGGAGCCCGGTTTGCCCCGGGTACGCACCTCGCGTGCACCTTCGCCGGGGTGGGCACCTCGGCTGGGTTGCGCGCCCTGGTGCGCACCAAGGAGCGCTCCGAAGTGTGCTCCAAGGTGCGGCGTGCACGAAGTCGGAGCCCGGTTTGCCCCGGGTGCGCACCTTCGCCGCGGTGCGCACCATGGCGTGCACGAAGTCGGAGCCCGGTTTGCCCCGGGTGCGCACCTCGCGTGCACCTTCGGCGGGGTTGCGCGCCCTGGTGGGCACCATGGTGCGCACCAAGGAGCGCTCCGAAGTGTGCTCCAAGGTGCGGCGTGCACGAAGTCGGAGCCCGGTTTGCCCCGGGTGCGCACCTCGCGTGCACCTTCGGCGGGGTTGCGCGCCCTGGTGGGCACCATGGTGCGCACCAAGGAGCGCTCCGAAGTGTGCTCCAAGGTGCGGCGTGCACGAAGTCGGAGCCCGGTTTGCCCCGGGTGCGCACCTCGCGTGCACCTTCGCCGCGGTGGGCACCATGGCGTGCACGAAGTCGGAGCCCGGTTTGCCCCGGGTGCGCACCTCGCGTGCACCTTCGCCGGGGTGGGCACCTCGGCTGGGTTGCGCGCCCTGGTGCGCACCAAGGAGCGCTCCGAAGTGTGCTCCAAGGTGCGGCGTGCACGAAGTCGGAGCCCGGTTTGCCCCGGGTGCGCACCTCGCGTGCACCTTCGCCAGGGTGGGCACCTCGGTGTGCTCCGAGGTGCGAACCCGAGAGCGCTCCGAGGTGCCCACGAAGTCGAAAGTCGGGTTAATTGCATTGTTTTCCCCGGGTGCGCTCCGAGGTGCGCAACATCGGCGCGCACCAAGGAGGGCTCCGAAGTGTGCTCCAAGGTGCGCACGATGGCGTGCACCTCTGGTGCGCACGATTCGGAGCTCGGTTTGACCGGGGTGCGCACACCTTGGCTGGGTTGCGCACCTTTTGTGCGCTCCAAGGTGCGCACGAAGTCGGAGCTCGGTTTGCCCCGGGTGCGCACCTTCGCCAGGGTGCGCACCTTGATGCGCACGCCTTGGCTGGGCTGCGCACCTTGGTGGGCGCCATGGTGCGCACCTTTCGTGCGCTCCAAGGTGCGCACGAAGTCGGAGCTCGGTTTGCCCCGGGTGCGCACCTTGGTGGGCGCCATGGTGCACTCCGAGGTGCCCAAGATTGGTGCGCACCAAGGAGCGCTCCGAAGTGCGCTCCAAGGTGCGCGCGAAGTCGAAAGTTGGGTTAATTGTCCGGTTTGCCTCGGGTGCGCACCTTGCGTGCACCTTCGCCAGGGTGGGCGCCTTGGTGCGCACACCTTGGCTGGGCTGCGCACACCTTGGCACCCGCGTTTCCTTCATTTTAAATTTTTTTTTTTTACAATCTCTCAAGTGGGAAATTCTATAATCTCAACTTTTTTTGCCTTTTCAGGAAACTTTTGAATGGAGCGCATCATTGGTGCGCTCCGAAGTGTGCTCCAAAGCTCTCTCCAGCTGCGTGCACCTGCCCCGGCCGCGCACCCGGCCCCGCCCAGCTTCGCTCACCTGTCCCGGGCGTCTGGTGCGGAACCTTAGAGTAAGAAACATCACCGTGCACCTTGGCCAACGTGCGCGACTCGACCGAGCGCGCACTGGCCGAGGTGCACACCGATTTCACCTGGGTGCGCGCGCAGCACCTCGGGCGCACCGGGGTGCGCGCACAACGCCCGGGTTGCACCGTGGCCTGTGTGCTCGGGGCGCCTCGGGTGCGCGCTCGGTGTCGCCCCCGCGCGCGCGGTAGTGCGGGCAGCGCACCCCGGCCCGGCCCGGCCCCGACGAGAACGCAAACGGGCAAAAGGTTTATTCAAATAGCATTGCGACGCCCGGCGAAAAACTAAAAAAGGGTGCAACACCGGGACTTCCCGGGAGGTCACCCATCCCAGTACTACTCCGGCCCAAGCGCGCTTAACTGCGGAGTTCTGATGGGATCCGGTGCACTAACGCTGGTATGATCGCACCCGTTATGAGCTTGTCGCAGTGTGTACTTAGCAAACCGCGACCCACGTGCGAATCCACCCCGGCCACCCACCCCCGTCGAGGTGCACACCCTCCCTCGCGAAGTGCGCCCCGTTCGCCAAGTGTGAGCCCTGCCCGGGTGCGCGCACCTTGCTAGGGCGTCGGGTGTGCACCCGGCCCGGCCTACGTGCGTGCACCTGGAGGGGGCGTCGTGTGCGTGCAGTGTCCCGTCTGCAACGCGGTGCCCACACACCACCTCGGGCGCAACGACCTGCGCTCACATGTGGGCCGAGTGCACCTTGGTGCATGTTCGGGGCGCCTCGGGTGCACGCTCGATCTTGCCCCGGTGCACCAAGGCGCTCGGTTTGCCCCGGGTGCGCACTTGGTGCAAGGTGGGCACCCAAAATAGGGATCAAGCACCAAAACACAAGTTTCGGGATGCAAAATGGGACCCAAGGACCACAAATGCGTTCCAAGACCCATGATGGGTCCACGAGAACAAAAATGTGTTCCGAGACTTAATAAACAAATATTGGGTTTTAGGAGAAGAAACATGCTCTGATGCCCAAAACGAGAATCGACCCCGAAAAGGCCACAGGCCAAAAGTGGGATGCGAGACAAAAAAAAATGGGACCCGAGGACCAAAATTGGGTTCCCAGGTCGAAGACAGGGCAACCGGACAAGAAACGACCTCTAAGGCTCGAAATGAGTCCCGACGACTAAAACTTGACAAGAAGCACCCATCAGGCACCCAACTCGACACCCATGGGATGCCGACCCACCCGGGCTTCCACCTAGCACACCTTGGCACCCACCCACCCTCGCACCCAACCTCGCACCCAACTTAGCACCTTTGAACCCACATTGGCACTCACCCTGACCCTGGCACCTTGGAACCCACATTGGCACTCACCTTGACCCTGGCACCCACCTTTGCACTCACCTTGGGACCCACCCTGGCTCCCACCTCGGCACCCACCCAGACACCCACCTTGGTTCCTTGGCACCCACCTTGGATCCTTGGCACCCACCCCGACACCCACCTTGGCACGCAACTTGGCTACTTGCCACCCATCTTGGCTCCTTGACGCCCACCCCGACAACCACCCCGTGACCTACCCTGGCTAGGGTTGGTGCACACCCACCCTGGTGCCCACCTTGGCACCCACCCTATGACCCACCTTGGCACGCACCTTAGTACCCACCCCGTTACCCACCCTAGGACCCACCCCGTGACCCACCTTGGCCAGGGTGGGTGCCTTGGTGCGCACAACTTGCCTGGGCTGCACACCAGGGCGGGCTCAAGATGGCACCCGCGTTCCGTTTTTTTCACTATCTTTCAAAACGGAAATTTTAAAATCTCATTTTTTTCTTTTTTTTGCCTTTTCTGGAAATTAGTGAAGGCAGCGCATCAAAGGTGCGCAATGCTGGTGCGAACCCGGGAGCGCTCCGATGTGTGCTCCAAGGTGCGGCGTGCACGAAGTCCGAGCCCGGTTTGCCCCGGGTGCGCACCTCGCGTGCACCTTCGCCGGGGTGAGCACCTTGGCTGGGTTGCGCGCCCTGGTGCGTACCAAGGAGCGCTCTGAAGTGTGCTCCAAGGTGCGGCGTGCACGAAGTCGGAGCCCGGTTTGCCCCGGGTGTGCACCTCGGGTGCGCACCTCGCGTGCACCTTCGCTGCGGTGGGCACCTTGGCTGGGTTGCGCGCCTTGGTGGGCACCATGCAGTGCACGAAGTCGGAGCCCGGTTTGCCCCGGGCGCGCACCTCCGCCAGGGTGGGCACCTTGGTGCGCACAACTTGCCTGGGCTGCGCACCAGGAAGGGCTCAAGATGGCACCCGCGTTCCGTTTTTTTCACTATCTTTCAGAACGGAAATTTTAAAATATCGTTTTTTTTTGCCTTTTCTGGAAATTAGTGAAGGCAGCGCATCAAAGGTGCGCAACGCTGGTGCGAACCTGGGAGCGCTCCGATGTGTGCTCCAAGGTGCGGCGTGCACAAAGTCGGAGCCCGGTTTGCCCCGGGTGCGCCCTGGTGGGCACCATGGTGCGCACCAAGGAGCGCTCCGAAGTGTGCTCCAAGGTGCGGCCTGCACGAAGTCGGAGCCCGGTTTGCCCCGGGTGTGCACCTCGGGTGGGCACCTTGGTGCGCATGCCTTGCCTGGGCTGCGCACCAGGGCGGGCTCAAGATGGCACCCGCGTTCCTTTTTTTTCACTATCTTTCAAAACGGAAATTTTAAAATCTCATTTTTTTTTGCCTTTTTCTGGAAATTAGTGAAGGCAGCGCATCAAAGGTGCGCACCTCGCTGCCCACCACGGTGCGCAACGCCGGTGGGCACCCGGGAGTGCTTCGAAGTGTGCTCCAAGGTGTTGCGTGCACGTTGTCGGAGCCCGGTTTGCCCCGGGTGCGCACCTCGCGTGCACCTTCGTCGGGGTGGGCACCTTGGCTTGGTTTGCCCCGGCTGCGCTCCGAAGCGGGGTTATTGGAGCGCCGCCTCTTTTTTTGTCAGAGCGTTTGGTGGGGTTTCTCGCATTGGCTCTTCCGAGGCCCGGTTGCCACCCTGGCGCGCACGAAGTCGGAAGTAGGGTTAATTGCCCGGGTGCGCACCTTTGCCAGGGTGGCACCTTACCTGGGCTGCGCACCAGGGCGGGCTCAAGATGGCACGCGCGTTCCGTTTTTTTCACTATCTTTCAAAACGGAAATTTTAAAATCTCCTTTTTTTTTTGCCTTTTCTGGAAATTAGTGAAGGCAGCGCATCAAAGGTGCGCACCTCGCTGCCCACCTTGGTGTGCTCTGAGGTGCGCACCCGGGAGCGCTACGAAGTGTGCTCCAAGGTGCGGCGTGCACGTTGTCGGAGCCCGGTTTGCCCCGGGTGCGCACCTCGCCTGCACCTTGGCCGGGGTGGGCACCTTGGCTGGGTTTGCCCAGGGTGCGCTCCGAAGCGGGGTTACTGGAGCGCCCCCTCTTTTTTTGTCAGAGAGTTTGGTGGGGTTTCTCGCATTGGCTCTTCCCAGGCCCGGTTGTTGGGTGCGCTCCCACCCTGGCGCGCGCGAAGTTGGAAGTTGGGTTAATTGCCCGGGCGCGCACCTTCGCCAGGGTGGGCACCTTGGTGCGCAAACCTTGGCTGGGCTGCGCACCAGGGCGGGCTCAAGATGGCACCAGCATTCCCTTTTTCTCACTATCTTTCAAAACGGAAATTTTAAAATCTCGTTTTTTTTTTGCCTTTTATGGAAATTAGTGAAGGCATCGCATCAAAGGTGCGCACCTCGCTGCCCACCTTGGTGTGCTCCGAGGTGCCCACCACGGTGCGCAACGCCGGTGCGAACCCGGGAGCGCCCCGATGTGTGCTCCAAGGTGCGGCGTGCACGAAGTCGGACCCCGGTTTGCCCCGGGTGCGCACCTCGCGTGCACCTTGGTGCGCACACCTTGGCTGGGTTGCGCGGCCTGGTGGGCACCATGGTGCGCACCAAGGAGCGCTCCGAAGTGTGCTCCAAGGTGCGGCGTGCACGAAGTCGGAGCCCGGTTTGCCCCGGGTGCGCACCTTCGCCGCGGTGGGCACCATGGCGTGCACGAAGTCGGAGCCCGGTTTGCCCCGGGTGCGCACCTCGCGTGCACCTTCGCCGGGGTGGGCACCTCGGCTGGGTTGCGCGCCCTGGTGCGCACCAAGGAGCGCTCTGAAGTGTGCTCCAAGGTGCGGCGTGCACGAAGTCGGAGCCCGGTTTGCCCCGGGTGTGCACCTCGCGTGCACCTTCGCTGCGGTGGGCACCTTGGCTGGGTTGCGCGCCTTGGTGGGCACCATGCAGTGCACGAAGTCGGAGCCCGGTTTGCCCCGGGCGCGCACCTCCGCCAGGGTGGGCACCTTGGTGCGCACAACTTGCCTGGGCTGCGCACCAGGAAGGGCTCAAGATGGCACCCGCGTTCCGTTTTTTTCACTATCTTTCAGAACGGAAATTTTAAAATATCGTTTTTTTTTGCCTTTTCTGGAAATTAGTGAAGGCAGCGCATCAAAGGTGCGCAACGCTGGTGCGAACCTGGGAGCGCTCCGATGTGTGCTCCAAGGTGCGGCGTGCACGAAGTCGGACCCCGGTTTGCCCCGGGTGCGCACCTCGCGTGCACCTTGGTGCGCACACCTTGGCTGGGTTGCGCGCCCTGGTGGGCACCATGGTGCGCACCAAGGAGCGCTCCGAAGTGTGCTCCAAGGTGCGGCGTGCACGAAGTCGGAGCCCGGTTTGCCCCGGGTGCGCACCTCGCGTGCACCTTCGCCGCGGTGGGCACCATGGCGTGCACGAAGTCGGAGCCCGGTTTGCCCCGGGTGCGCACCTCGCGTGCACCTTCGCCGGGGTGGGCACCTTGGTGTGCAGACCTTGGCTGGGTTGCGCGCCCTGGTGGGCACCATGGTGCGCACCAAGGAGCGCTCCGAAGTGTGCTCCAAGGTGCGGCCTGCACGAAGTCGGAGCCCGGTTTGCCCCGGGTGTGCACCTCGGGTGGGCACCTTGGTGCGCATGCCTTGCCTGGGCTGCGCACCAGGGCGGGCTCAAGATGGCACCCGCGTTCCTTTTTTTTCACTATCTTTCAAAACGGAAATTTTAAAATCTCATTTTTTTTTGCCTTTTTCTGGAAATTAGTGAAGGCAGCGCATCAAAGGTGCGCACCTCGCTGCCCACCACGGTGCGCAACGCCGGTGGGCACCCGGGAGTGCTTCGAAGTGTGCTCCAAGGTGCTGCGTGCACGTTGTCGGAGCCCGGTTTGCCCCGGGTGCGCACCTCGCGTGCACCTTCGTCGGGGTGGGCACCTTGGCTGGGTTTGCCCCGGCTGCGCTCCGAAGCGGGGTTATTGGAGCGCCGCCTCTTTTTTTGTCGGAGCGTTTGGTGGGGTTTCTCGCATTGGCTCTTCCGAGGCCCGGTTGCCACCCTGGCGCGCACGAAGTCGGAAGTAGGGTTAATTGCCCGGGTGCGCACCTTTGCCAGGGTGGGCACCTTACCTGGGCTGCGCACCAGGGCGGGCTCAAGATGGCACGCGCGTTCCGTTTTTTTCACTATCTTTCAAAACGGAAATTTTAAAATCTCCTTTTTTTTTTGCCTTTTCTGGAAATTAGTGAAGGCAGCGCATCAAAGGTGCGCACCTCGCTGCCCACCTTGGTGTGCTCTGAGGTGCGCACCCGGGAGCGCTACGAAGTGTGCTCCAAGGTGCGGCGTGCACGTTGTCGGAGCCCGGTTTGCCCCGGGTGCGCACCTCGCCTGCACCTTGGCCGGGGTGGGCACCTTGGCTGGGTTTGCCCAGGGTGCGCTCCGAAGCGGGGTTACTGGAGCGCCCCCTCTTTTTTTGTCAGAGCGTTTGGTGGGGTTTCTCGCATTGGCTCTTCCCAGGCCCGGTTGTTGGGTGCGCTCCCACCCTGGCGCGCGCGAAGTTGGAAGTTGGGTTAATTGCCCGGGCGCGCACCTTCGCCAGGGTGGGCACCTTGGTGCGCACACCTTGGCTGGGCTGCGCACCAGGGCGGGCTCAAGATGGCACCAGCATTCCCTTTTTCTCACTATCTTTCAAAACGGAAATTTTAAAATCTCGTTTTTTTTTTGCCTTTTATGGAAATTAGTGAAGGCATCGCATCAAAGGTGCGCACCTCGCTGCCCACCTTGGTGTGCTCCGAGGTGCCCACCACGGTGCGCAACGCCGGTGCGAACCCGGGAGCGCCCCGATGTGTGCTCCAAGGTGCGGCGTGCACGAAGTCGGAGCCCGGTTTGCCCCGGGTGCGCACCTCGCGTGCACCTTCGCCGGGGTGGGCACCTCGGCTGGGTTGCGCGCCCTGGTGCGCACCAAGGAGCGCTCCGAAGTGTGCTCCAAGGTGCGGCGTGCACGAAGTCGGAGCCCGGTTTGCCCCGGGTGCGCACCTCGCGTGCACCTTCGCCAGGGTGGGCACCTCGGTGTGCTCCGAGGTGCGAACCCGAGAGCGCTCCGAGGTGCCCACGAAGTCGAAAGTCGGGTTAATTGCATTGTTTTCCCCGGGTGCGCTCCGAGGTGCGCAACATCGGCGCGCACCAAGGAGGGCTCCGAAGTGTGCTCCAAGGTGCGCACGATGGCGTGCACCTCTGGTGCGCACGATTCGGAGCTCGGTTTGACCGGGGTGCGCACACCTTGGCTGGGTTGCGCACCTTTTGTGCGCTCCAAGGTGCGCACGAAGTCGGAGCTCGGTTTGCCCCGGGTGCGCACCTTCGCCAGGGTGCGCACCTTGATGCGCACGCCTTGGCTGGGCTGCGCACCTTGGTGGGCGCCATGGTGCGCACCTTTCGTGCGCTCCAAGGTGCGCACGAAGTCGGAGCTCGGTTTGCCCCGGGTGCGCACCTTGGTGGGCGCCATGGTGCACTCCGAGGTGCCCAAGATTGGTGCGCACCAAGGAGCGCTCCGAAGTGCGCTCCAAGGTGCGCGCGAAGTCGAAAGTTGGGTTAATTGTCCGGTTTGCCTCGGGTGCGCACCTTGCGTGCACCTTCGCCAGGGTGGGCGCCTTGGTGCGCACACCTTGGCTGGGCTGCGCACACCTTGGCACCCGCGTTTCCTTCATTTTAAATTTTTTTTTTTTACAATCTCTCAAGTGGGAAATTCTATAATCTCAACTTTTTTTGCCTTTTCAGGAAACTTTTGAATGGAGCGCATCATTGGTGCGCTCCGAAGTGTGCTCCAAAGCTCTCTCCAGCTGCGTGCACCTGCCCCGGCCGCGCACCCGGCCCCGCCCAGCTTCGCTCACCTGTCCCGGGCGTCTGGTGCGGAACCTTAGAGTAAGAAACATCACCGTGCACCTTGGCCAACGTGCGCGACTCGACCGAGCGCGCACTGGCCGAGGTGCACACCGATTTCACCTGGGTGCGCGCGCAGCACCTCGGGCGCACCGGGGTGCGCGCACAACGCCCGGGTTGCACCGTGGCCTGTGTGCTCGGGGCGCCTCGGGTGCGCGCTCGGTGTCGCCCCCGCGCGCGCGGTAGTGCGGGCAGCGCACCCCGGCCCGGCCCGGCCCCGACGAGAACGCAAACGGGCAAAAGGTTTATTCAAATAGCATTGCGACGCCCGGCGAAAAACTAAAAAAGGGTGCAACACCGGGACTTCCCGGGAGGTCACCCATCCCAGTACTACTCCGGCCCAAGCGCGCTTAACTGCGGAGTTCTGATGGGATCCGGTGCACTAACGCTGGTATGATCGCACCCGTTATGAGCTTGTCGCAGTGTGTACTTAGCAAACCGCGACCCACGTGCGAATCCACCCCGGCCACCCACCCCCGTCGAGGTGCACACCCTCCCTCGCGAAGTGCGCCCCGTTCGCCAAGTGTGAGCCCTGCCCGGGTGCGCGCACCTTGCTAGGGCGTCGGGTGTGCACCCGGCCCGGCCTACGTGCGTGCACCTGGAGGGGGCGTCGTGTGCGTGCAGTGTCCCGTCTGCAACGCGGTGCCCACACACCACCTCGGGCGCAACGACCTGCGCTCACATGTGGGCCGAGTGCACCTTGGTGCATGTTCGGGGCGCCTCGGGTGCACGCTCGATCTTGCCCCGGTGCACCAAGGCGCTCGGTTTGCCCCGGGTGCGCACTTGGTGCAAGGTGGGCACCCAAAATAGGGATCAAGCACCAAAACACAAGTTTCGGGATGCAAAATGGGACCCAAGGACCACAAATGCGTTCCAAGACCCATGATGGGTCCACGAGAACAAAAATGTGTTCCGAGACTTAATAAACAAATATTGGGTTTTAGGAGAAGAAACATGCTCTGATGCCCAAAACGAGAATCGACCCCGAAAAGGCCACAGGCCAAAAGTGGGATGCGAGACAAAAAAAAATGGGACCCGAGGACCAAAATTGGGTTCCCAGGTCGAAGACAGGGCAACCGGACAAGAAACGACCTCTAAGGCTCGAAATGAGTCCCGACGACTAAAACTTGACAAGAAGCACCCATCAGGCACCCAACTCGACACCCATGGGATGCCGACCCACCCGGGCTTCCACCTAGCACACCTTGGCACCCACCCACCCTCGCACCCAACCTCGCACCCAACTTAGCACCTTTGAACCCACATTGGCACTCACCCTGACCCTGGCACCTTGGAACCCACATTGGCACTCACCTTGACCCTGGCACCCACCTTTGCACTCACCTTGGGACCCACCCTGGCTCCCACCTCGGCACCCACCCAGACACCCACCTTGGTTCCTTGGCACCCACCTTGGATCCTTGGCACCCACCCCGACACCCACCTTGGCACGCAACTTGGCTACTTGCCACCCACCTTGGCTCCTTGACGCCCACCCCGACAACCACCCCGTGACCTACCCTGGCTAGGGTTGGTGCACACCCACCCTGGTGCCCACCTTGGCACCCACCCTATGACCCACCTTGGCACGCACCTTAGTACCCACCCCGTTACCCACCCTAGGACCCACCCCGTGACCCACCTTGGCCAGGGTGGGTGCACCCACCCTGGTGCCCACCTTGGCACCCACCCATCCTAGCACCCAGCCTGTGACCGGGCTTGGAACCCAACCTTGCACCCGCACCCGTCTTGGCCAGTGTGGGTGCGCACCCATCCTGGCACCCACGTTGTGACACACCCTTTAACCCACGCACCCTAGCACCCACGTTGGCACCCACCTTGGAACCCAACCTAGCAACTTGGCACCCACCCCGTGACCCACCTTGGCATCCACCATAGCAGTCGCCGACTTGGCACCCACCTCGGCACCCACCTTGACACTTGTGGACCCACCTTGCCACTCACCCTAGCATCGACCCATCCTAGCACCCACCCTGGCACCTTTGCACCCTAGCACTCACCCATCCTAGCACCTAACCTGTGACCCACCTTGACACTCACCCTCGCACCCACCTTGGAACCCAACCTAGCACCCACCCACCTTGACACCAACCCTAGCACCTACCCACCCTTGCACCCACCCTGTGACCCATCTTGGCACCCACCCATCCTACCACTCAACCTATCACCCACCTTCTCACCCACCTTGGCATCCACCTTAGCACCCACCCACACTGGCACCTTGGCACCCACCTCGGGCAAGGTGGGTGCACACCCACCCTGGCACCCAATTTAGAACCCACCGAGCATGTTACCCACCTTGGCACCCACATTGCAGCCCACCCTAGTACCCACCCTATGACCCACATTGGCATCCACACCCTAGCACCCAGGCACCTCGACACCCGCCTTGACACCCACCTTAGCACTGAACCTGTGACCCACCTTGGAACTCACCCTAGAACCCACCCACCCTGTGAACCACCTTGGCATCCACCTTAGCACCCACCCACCTTGGCACCCACTCTAGCACTCACCCATCCTAACACCCAACTTGTTACCCACCTTGGCACCCGCCCTCGCGTCCACCTTGAAACCCACCCTAGCACCCACCCACGCAGGAGCCCACCTTGGCACCCAACCTAACACCCACGCATCCTGGCACCCAACTTGTGACCCACCTTGGAACCCACCCTAGTACCCACCTTTGAACCCACTATATCACCAACCCACCTTGGCACCCACCCTATGACCCTCTTTGGAATCCACCCTAGCACGCACCCACCCTGGCACCCACCATGGAGCGCACCCTAGCACCCACCCACCTCGGCACGCACCTCAACACCCACCTTGGTGTGCGCACTGCGCCAACCTCTCAAAGACCCTATGTGGTGCGCTCCAAAGTGTACACCTTTGGTGCGCTCCAAGGTGCGCACCTTTGGTGCACACCGAGGTGCACACCAAAGTGTGCACCGAGGTGAGCACCAAAGTGCACTCCAGGGTGCACACCAAGGCGTGCACCTTTGGTGCGGTCAATGCAAACGAATTCGGAAGTTGGGGTCGATGTCCTAATCGCTGCTGCAGACTACACGTATGAGAATCGGACAAATAGCTTTATATAGGGGAGGTGTTGCGTTTGATGGGTCGACTCCCCTGGTTGTGTGCACTGCACCAACTTCAAAGACCCTGTCTTGTTTAAGAAGTCAAAAGTTGGGGTGGATGTCCTAATCATTGCTGCAGTCTACGCATGTATGAGAATCAGACAAATAGCTTATATAGGGGAGGTGTTGCATTCGGTGGGTTGACTCCCCTGGTTGTGCGCACTGCGCCAACCTCAAAGACCCCGCATAGCAGAAGAAGTCGGAAGTCGGATTTTGGTGAGCACCAAGGCGTGCACCTTTGGTGCGGTCAACGCAGACGAATTCAGAAGTTGGGGTGGATGTCCTAATCGTTGTTGCAGGCTACACATGTATGAGAATCAGACAAATAGCTTATATAGGGGAGGTGTTGGGTTTGATGGGTCAACTCCCTTGGTTGTGCGCATTACGCCAACCTCAAAGACCTTGTTTTCGTTAAGAAGTCAAAAGTTGGGGTCAATGTCCTAATGGCTCCTGCAGGCTACACATGTATGAGAATCGGACAAATAGCTTATATAGGGGAGGTGTTGGGTTTGATGGGTCGACTCCCCTGGTTGTGCGCATTACGTCAACCTCAAAGACCTTGTTTTCGTTAAGAAGTCAAAAGTTGGGGTCGATGTCCTAATTGCTCCTGTAGACTACACATGTATGAGAATCAGACAAATAGCTTATATAGGGGAGGTGTTGGGTTTGATGGGTTGACTCCCCTAGTTGTTCGCATTACACCAACCTCAAAGACCTTGTTTTCGTTTAGAAGCCGAAAGTTGGGGTCGATGTCCTAATTGCTCCTGCAGGCTACGCATGTATGAGAATCAGACAAATAGCTTATATAGGGGAGGTGTTGGGTTTGATGGGTCGACTCCCCTGGTTGTGCGCATTGCGCCAACCTCAAAGACCCTGCATTGCGGATGAAGTCGAAAGTCAGAGTTTGGTGTGCTACAAGGTGTGGTCGAAGGTGCTCACCTAGGTGTGCACCTTTGGAGCACAGGAAAAGTGCCCTCCAAAAGTGCGCACCTTTGGAGTGCACAAAAGTGCCCTCCAAAAGTGCGCACCTTTGGAGCGCAGAAAAGTGCCCTCCAAAAAGTGCCCTCCAAAAGTGCGCACCTTTGGAGCGCAGAAAAGTGCCCTCCAAAAAGTGCCCTCCAAAAGTGCGCACCTTTGGAGCGCAGAAAAGTGCCCTCCAAAAAGTGCCCTCCAAAAGTGCGCACCTTTGGAGCGCAGAAAAGTGCCCTCCAAAAAGTGCCCTCCAAAAGTGCGCACCTTTGGAGCGCAGAAAAGTGCCCTCCAAAAAGTGCCCTCCAAAAGTGCGCACCTTTGGAGCGCAGAAAAGTGCCCTCCAAAAAGTGCCCTCCAAAAGTGCGCACCTTTGGAGCGCAGAAAAGTGCCCTCCAAAAAGTGCCCTCCAAAAGTGCGCACCTTTGGAGCGCAGAAAAGTGCCCTCCAAAAGTGCGCACCTTTGGAGCGCAGAAAAGTGCCCTCCAAAAAGTGCCCTCCAAAAGTGCGCACCTTTGGAGCGCAGAAAAGTGCCCTCCAAAAAGTGCCCTCCAAAAGTGCGCACCTTTGGAGCGCAGAAAAGTGCCCTCCAAAAGTGCGCACCTTTGGAGCGCACAAAAGTGCCCTCCAAAAGTGCGCACTTTTGGTGCGCACCAAGGCGCTGGTTCGGTCGTTGCAGGCGAGTTCGGAAGTTGGGGTCGATGTCCTGAGCGGAGGTGCAAACTACACAGGTGTCGGAATCGGACAAATAGCTTATATAGGGGAGGTGTATGCTTCGATGGGTCGACTCCCCAGGTTGAGCGCACCGCGCCAACCTCAAAGACCCTACGGTATGGATGAAGTCGGAAGTTGGGTCCGATGACCGATTCGATTAGTAGGTATGCTCATGAGGTCGGAATTTGGGTCCGATGACCTGCCATGTGCAGGAAGGCGAATGTTGACACTGTGCGTTGCAAGGTGCACACCAAGGCGCTGGTGCGGTCTTTTTAGTCGAGTTCGGAAGTTGGGGTCGATGTCCTGATCGGAGGTGCAAGCTACACAGGTGTGGGAATCGGACAAATAGCTTATATAGGGGAGGTGTATGCTTCGTTGGGTCGACTCCCCGGGTTGAGCGCACCGCGCCAACCTCAAAGACCCTACGGTATGGATGAAGTCGGAAGTTGGGTCCGATGACCGATTCGATATGTAGGCATACTCGCGAGGTCGGAATTTGGGTCCGATGACCTGCCACGTGCAGGAAGGCGAATGTTGGCACTGTGCGTTGCAAGGTGCGCACCAAGGCGCTGGTTCGGTCGTTGGAGGCGAGTTCGGAAGTTGGGGTCGATGTCTTGATCGGAGGTGCAAACTACACAGGTGTGGGAATCGGACAAATAGCTTATATAGGGGAGGTGTATGCTTCGTTGGGTCGACTCCCCGGGTTGAGCGCACCGCGCCAACCTCAAAGACCCTACGGTATGGATGAAGTCGGAAGTTGGGTCCGATGACCGATTCGATATGTAGGCATACTCGCGAGGTCGGAATTTGGGTCCGATGACCTGCCATGTGCAGGAAGGCGAATGTTGGGACTGTGCGTCGCAAGGTGCGCACCAAGGCGCTGGTGCCGTCGTTGCAGTCGAGTTCGGAAGTTGGGGTCGATGTCCTGGTCAGAGGTGCAAACTACACAGGTGTGGGAATCGGACAAATAGCTTATATAGGGGAGGTGTATGCTTCGATGGGTCGACTCCCTGGGTTGAGCGCACCGCGCCAACCTCAAAGACCCTACAGTATGGATGAAGTCGGAAGTTGGGTCCGATGACCGATTCGATACGTAGGCATATTGGCGAGGTCTGAATTTGTGTCCGATGACCTGCCATGCGCAGGAAGGCGGAATTTGGGTCCGATGACCGAGTTGATGGCGTGCCATGCGCAGAAAGGCGGAATTTGGGTCCGATGACCGAGTTGATGTTGATGGCCCGCCATGCACAGGAAGGCGGAATTTGGGTCCGATGACCGATTTGAAGGCGTGCCATACGCAAAAAGGCGGAGTTTGGGTCCGATGACCGAGTTGATATTGATGGCCCGCCATGCGCAGGAAGGCGGAATTTGGGTCCGATGACCTGACATACGCATGGAGTCCGACTCGGGGGCCGATGTTCGATTCGATGACTTGCATTGTGGGTAAAGTCGGAAGTTGTGGTCTTTGACCCGATTCGATGACCAGACTTCGGCTGCTTGAGAATCGGACAAATAACTTATATAGGGGAGGTAGTGTTCTCGAGCATCCTCCCCCCGTGCCCGTTTATGTCGATTGATGCTGGTGCTCGACTGGTTGGAGCGCTCGGATGCAAAAATCTTGCACCAGGATTTATCGATTGTGATGGACACGGCAAGTCTCCTGATTGCTATGCAGGAGCTCATCGTGAATCTCTATGCGGCCTTGGTATGGACTCGACCTGCGGAATGGTTCGGCAATGGTAGTCGCTCCAACACGTCCTTGCAATGGCCACAGAGGTGATTCGACTAGAGCTCCAGTCTAGCTTTTGGGTTGCTTGGCGGACTGGTATAGCCGCGATCGAGTTCCGGCCATGAACGTTTTAGATAGCTCTTGGGCTTTCTGGGACGGAAGTCGGAAGTTTGGGCTGTTGTCCGATTTGATGACCATTCTTCGGATGTGTGAGAATCGGACAAATAACTTATATAGGGGACTGTGTTGTCTCACGCAGCCCCCTCCGTGCCCCTCTATCTCGACCGATGTTGGTGCTTGAAAGGGTTGGGATCGCTCGGATTTATAAACGTGCACCACCATTTGTCGAGTGTGAGGGACGCGGCAGGTCTCCTAAATGCTATGCGGGCGCTCTCTGAGAATCTCTATCCGGCCTCGACACAGACTAGTCTTGCTGAATGGTTTGGCACTGGTAGTCGATCCAACACGTCGTTGTTGTGGCCGCCTAGGCGATTCGATTCGAGCCCCCGTCTAGCTTTTGGGTTGCTTGGCGGATTTTGCCCTATCCGCAAGTGAGCTCGGTCCCTAAACGTTCGAGAAACCCGATTGCTATGCGCCGACTCTCTTTCTTGCGAGCCTCCATCTAGCTTTTGGGTCTCTACGGAACGGAAGTCGGAATCTGGGACCGTTGTTTGATTCGACGAGGCAGACTACGGTTGTGCGAGAATCGGACAAATAACTTATATAGGGGAGGTGTTGACTGGAGCATTCTCCCCCGTGCCCCTCTAACTCGACCAATGCTGGCGCTCGAACGGTGGTAGCGCTCGGATTTTCATTGAGCGCCAGCATTGGTCGATTTAGAGGGGCATGCGAGATTCCCGAATGCTATGCGAGGGCTCTAACGGAAATGTCTATTGGTTTCGGTATGGATGCAATTGCGAGTGGTTCGGCAAAGGTAGTCGTTCCGATGCGTCCATGTCGTGGCCAAATCGATAATTCGATTTGAGCCCTCGTATAGCATTTGGGTCTCTCGATGTGATTCCGCATTCCAGTCCCTTTGGGCACTGCTTGAGCCGCATCCCAGGGGGTTCCCTTCCCAATAATCTGCCTCGCAACCCGATTGCTATGCGGTGAGGCTCCTCGGCCGCCTCGGAACTATCTGTGTATCAGACGCATCGCGGGATAAGGGGTTGGCAACGGTAGTCGCCCCAAGCGCGTCCGATGCTTGGACCATTCCGAGGCGGCCCTGAAGCCTCTTCCGTCTAGCCGTTGGGTCCTTCTCGCCGCATCCCTCGCCTCGCACCCCGATTGCTATGCGGTGAGGCTCCTCGGCCGCCTCGGAACTATCTGTGTATCGGACGCGTCGCGGGATAAGGGGTTGTCACTGGTAGTCGCCCCAAGCGCGTCCGATGCTTGGACCATTCCGAGGCGGCCCTGAAGCCTCTTCCGTCTAGCCGTTGGGTCCTTCTCGCCGCATCCCTCGCCTCGCACCCCGATTGCTATGCGGTGAGGCTCCTCGGCCGCCTCGGAACTATCTGTGTATCGGACGCGTCGCGGGATAAGGGGTTGTCATTGGTAGTCGCCCCAAGCGCGTCCGATGCTTGGACCATTCCGAGGCGGCCCTGAAGCCTCTTCCGTCTAGCCGTTGGGTCCTTCTCGCCGCATCCCTCGCCTCGCACCCCGATTGCTATGCGGTGAGGCTCCTCGGCCGCCTCGGAACTATCTGTGTATCGGACGCGTCGCGGGATAAGGGGTTGTCACTGGTAGTCGCCCCAAGCGCGTCCGATGCTTGGACCATTCCGAGGCGGCCCTGAAGCCTCTTCCGTCTAGCCGTTGGGTCCTTCTCGCCGCATCCCTCGCCTCGCACCCCGATTGCTATGCGGTGAGGCTCCTCGGCCGCCTCGGAACTATCTGTGTATCGGACGCGTCGCGGGATAAGGGGTTGTCACTGGTAGTCGCCCCAAGCGCGTTCGATGCTTGGACCATTCCGAGGCGGCCCTGAAGCCTCTTCCGTCTAGCCGTTGGGTCCTTCTCGCCGCATCCCTCGCCTCGCACCCCGATTGCTATGCGGTGAGGCTCCTCGGCCGCCTTGGAACTATCTGTGTATCGGACGCGTCGCGGGATAAGGGGTTGTCACTGGTAGTCGCCCCAAGCGCGTCCGATGCTTGGACCATTCCGAGGCGGACCCGAAGCCTCTTCCGTCTAGCCGTTGGGTCCTTCTCGCCGCATCCTTCGCCTCGCACCCCGATTGCTATGCGGTGAGGCTCCTCGGCCGCCTCGGAACTATCTGTGTATCGGACGCGTCGCGGGATAAGGGGTTGTCACTGGTAGTCGCCCCAAGCGCGTCCGATGCTTGGACCATTCCGAGGCGGACCCGAAGCCTCTTCCGTCTAGCCGTTGGGTCCTTCTCGCCGCATCCCTCGCCTCGCACCCCGATTGCTATGCGGTGAGGCTCCTCGGCCGCCTTGGAACTATCTGTGTATCGGACGCGTCGCGGGATAAGGGGTTGTCACTGGTAGTCGCCCCAAGCGCGTCCGATGCTTGGACCATTCCGAGGCGGACCCGAAGCCTCTTCCGTCTAGCCGTTGGGTCCTTCTCGCCGCATCCCTCGCCTCGCACCCCGATTGCTATGCGGTGAGGCTCCTCGGCCGCCTTGGAACTATCTGTGTATCGGACGCGTCGCGGGATAAGGGGTTGTCACTGGTAGTCGCCCCAAGCGCGTCCGATGCTTGGACCATTCCGAGGCGGACCCGAAGCCTCTTCCGTCTAGCCGTTGGGTCCTTCTCGCCGCATCCCTCGCCTCGCACCCCGATTGCTATGCGGTGAGGCTCCTCGGCCGCCTTGGAACTATCTGTGTATCGGACGCGTCGCGGGATAAGGGGTTGTCACTGGTAGTCGCCCCAAGCGCGTCCGATGCTTGGACCATTCCGAGGCGGCCCCGAAGCCTCTTCCGTCTAGCCGTTGGGTCCTTCTCGCCGCATCCCTCGCCTCGCACCCCGATTGCTATGCGGTGAGGCTCCTCGGCCGCCTTGGAACTATCTGTGTATCGGACGCGTCGCGGGATAAGGGGTTGTCACTGGTAGTCGCCCCAAGCGCGTCCGATGCTTGGACCATTCCGAGGCGGCCCCGAAGCCTCTTCCGTGTAGCCGTTGGGTCCTTCTCGCCGCATCCCTCGCCTCGCACCCCGATTGCTATGCGGTGAGGCTCCTCGGCCGCCTTGGAACTATCTGTGTATCGGACGCGTCGCGGGATAAGGGGTTGTCACTGGTAGTCGCCCCAAGCGCGTCCGATGCTTGGACCATTCCGAGGCGGACCTGAAGCCTCTTCCCTCTAGCCGTTGGGGCTTTCTCGCCGCATCCCTCGCCTCGCACCCTGATTGCTATGCTGTGAGGCTCCTCGGCCGCCTTGGAACTATCTGTGTATCGGACGCATCGCGGGATAAGGGGTTGGCAGTGGTAGTCGCCCCAAGCGCATCCGATGCTTGGACCATTCCGAGGCGGCCCTGCAGCCTCTTCCGTCTAGCCGTTGGGGCCATCTCGCCGCATCCCCCACCTCGCACCACGATTGCTATGCGGTGAGGCTCCTTGGCCGCCTCGGAACTATCTGTGTATCGGACGCATCGCGGGATAAGGGGTTGTCACTGGTAGTCGCCCCAAGCGCGTCCGATGCTTGGACTATTCCGAGGCGGCCCTGCAGCCTCTTCCGTCTAGCCGTTGGGGCCATCTCGCTGCATCCCCCACCTCCTCGGCCGCCTCGGAACTATCTGTGTATCGGACGCATCGCGGGATAAGGGGTTGGCAGTGGTAGTCGCCCCAAGCGCGTCCGATGCTTGGACTATTCCGAGGCAGCCCTGCAGCCTCTTCCGTCTAGCCTTTGGGGCCATCTCGCCGCATCCCTCGCCTCGCACCCCGATTGCTATGCGGTGAGGCTCCTCGGCCGCCTGGGAACTATCTTCGTATCGGACGCATCGCGGGATAAGGGGTTGTCACTGGTAGTCGCCCCAAGCGCGTCCGATGCTTGGACTATTCCGAGGCGGCCCTGTGGCCTCTTCCGTCTAGCCGTTGGGGCCATCTCGCCGCATCCCCCACCTCGCACCCCGATTGCTATGCGGTGAGGCTCTTCGGCCGCCTTGGAACTATCTTCGTATCGGACGCATCGCGGGATAAGGGGTTGTCACTGGTAGTGGCCCCAAGCGCGTCCGATGCTTGGACTATTCCGAGGCGGCCCTGCAGCCTCTTCCGTCTAGCCGTTGGGGCCATCTCGCCGCATCCCCCACCTCGCACCCCGATTGCTAGGCGGTGAGGCTCCTCGGCCGCCTTGGAACTATCTTCGTATCGGACGCATCGCGGGATAAGGGGTTGTCACTGGTAGTCGCCCCAAGCGCGTCCGATGCTTGGACTATTCCGACGCGGCCCTGTGGCCTCTTCCGTCTAGCCGTTGGGGCCATCTCGCCGCATCCCCCACCTCGCACCCCGATTGCTATGCGGTGAGGCTCCTCGGCCGCCTTGGAACCATCTTCGTATCGGACGCATCGCGGGATAGGGGGCTGTCACTGGTAGTCGCCCCAAGCGTGTCCGATGCTTGGACCATTCCTAGGCGGCCCTGAAGCCTCTTCCGTCTAGCCGTTGGGGCCTTCCCGCCCCATCCCTCGCCTCGCACCCCCGATTGCTATGCGGTGAGGCTCCTCGGCCGCCTTGGAACCATCTGTGTATCGGACGCATCGCGGGATAAGGGGTTGGCACTGGCAGTCGCCCCAAGCGCGTCCGATGCTTGGACCATTCCGAGGTGGCCCTGAAGCCTCTTCCGTCTAGCCGTTGGGGCCTTCCCGCCCCATCCCTCGCCTCGCACCCCGATTGATATG
>NW_026728878.1:272500-295000 GCF_030272615.1 Cryptomeria japonica
CGGCGTGCACGAAGTCGGACCCCGGTTTGCCCCGGGTGCGCACCTCGCGTGCACCTTGGTGCGCACACCTTGGCTGGGTTGCGCGGCCTGGTGGGCACCATGGTGCGCACCAAGGAGCGCTCCGAAGTGTGCTCCAAGGTGCGGCGTGCACGAAGTCGGAGCCCGGTTTGCCCCGGGTACGCACCTCGCGTGCACCTTCGCCGGGGTGGGCACCTCGGCTGGGTTGCGCGCCCTGGTGCGCACCAAGGAGCGCTCCGAAGTGTGCTCCAAGGTGCGGCGTGCACGAAGTCGGAGCCCGGTTTGCCCCGGGTGCGCACCTTCGCCGCGGTGCGCACCATGGCGTGCACGAAGTCGGAGCCCGGTTTGCCCCGGGTGCGCACCTCGCGTGCACCTTCGGCGGGGTTGCGCGCCCTGGTGGGCACCATGGTGCGCACCAAGGAGCGCTCCGAAGTGTGCTCCAAGGTGCGGCGTGCACGAAGTCGGAGCCCGGTTTGCCCCGGGTGCGCACCTCGCGTGCACCTTCGGCGGGGTTGCGCGCCCTGGTGGGCACCATGGTGCGCACCAAGGAGCGCTCCGAAGTGTGCTCCAAGGTGCGGCGTGCACGAAGTCGGAGCCCGGTTTGCCCCGGGTGCGCACCTCGCGTGCACCTTCGCCGCGGTGGGCACCATGGCGTGCACGAAGTCGGAGCCCGGTTTGCCCCGGGTGCGCACCTCGCGTGCACCTTCGCCGGGGTGGGCACCTCGGCTGGGTTGCGCGCCCTGGTGCGCACCAAGGAGCGCTCCGAAGTGTGCTCCAAGGTGCGGCGTGCACGAAGTCGGAGCCCGGTTTGCCCCGGGTGCGCACCTCGCGTGCACCTTCGCCAGGGTGGGCACCTCGGTGTGCTCCGAGGTGCGAACCCGAGAGCGCTCCGAGGTGCCCACGAAGTCGAAAGTCGGGTTAATTGCATTGTTTTCCCCGGGTGCGCTCCGAGGTGCGCAACATCGGCGCGCACCAAGGAGGGCTCCGAAGTGTGCTCCAAGGTGCGCACGATGGCGTGCACCTCTGGTGCGCACGATTCGGAGCTCGGTTTGACCGGGGTGCGCACACCTTGGCTGGGTTGCGCACCTTTTGTGCGCTCCAAGGTGCGCACGAAGTCGGAGCTCGGTTTGCCCCGGGTGCGCACCTTCGCCAGGGTGCGCACCTTGATGCGCACGCCTTGGCTGGGCTGCGCACCTTGGTGGGCGCCATGGTGCGCACCTTTCGTGCGCTCCAAGGTGCGCACGAAGTCGGAGCTCGGTTTGCCCCGGGTGCGCACCTTGGTGGGCGCCATGGTGCACTCCGAGGTGCCCAAGATTGGTGCGCACCAAGGAGCGCTCCGAAGTGCGCTCCAAGGTGCGCGCGAAGTCGAAAGTTGGGTTAATTGTCCGGTTTGCCTCGGGTGCGCACCTTGCGTGCACCTTCGCCAGGGTGGGCGCCTTGGTGCGCACACCTTGGCTGGGCTGCGCACACCTTGGCACCCGCGTTTCCTTCATTTTAAATTTTTTTTTTTTACAATCTCTCAAGTGGGAAATTCTATAATCTCAACTTTTTTTGCCTTTTCAGGAAACTTTTGAATGGAGCGCATCATTGGTGCGCTCCGAAGTGTGCTCCAAAGCTCTCTCCAGCTGCGTGCACCTGCCCCGGCCGCGCACCCGGCCCCGCCCAGCTTCGCTCACCTGTCCCGGGCGTCTGGTGCGGAACCTTAGAGTAAGAAACATCACCGTGCACCTTGGCCAACGTGCGCGACTCGACCGAGCGCGCACTGGCCGAGGTGCACACCGATTTCACCTGGGTGCGCGCGCAGCACCTCGGGCGCACCGGGGTGCGCGCACAACGCCCGGGTTGCACCGTGGCCTGTGTGCTCGGGGCGCCTCGGGTGCGCGCTCGGTGTCGCCCCCGCGCGCGCGGTAGTGCGGGCAGCGCACCCCGGCCCGGCCCGGCCCCGACGAGAACGCAAACGGGCAAAAGGTTTATTCAAATAGCATTGCGACGCCCGGCGAAAAACTAAAAAAGGGTGCAACACCGGGACTTCCCGGGAGGTCACCCATCCCAGTACTACTCCGGCCCAAGCGCGCTTAACTGCGGAGTTCTGATGGGATCCGGTGCACTAACGCTGGTATGATCGCACCCGTTATGAGCTTGTCGCAGTGTGTACTTAGCAAACCGCGACCCACGTGCGAATCCACCCCGGCCACCCACCCCCGTCGAGGTGCACACCCTCCCTCGCGAAGTGCGCCCCGTTCGCCAAGTGTGAGCCCTGCCCGGGTGCGCGCACCTTGCTAGGGCGTCGGGTGTGCACCCGGCCCGGCCTACGTGCGTGCACCTGGAGGGGGCGTCGTGTGCGTGCAGTGTCCCGTCTGCAACGCGGTGCCCACACACCACCTCGGGCGCAACGACCTGCGCTCACATGTGGGCCGAGTGCACCTTGGTGCATGTTCGGGGCGCCTCGGGTGCACGCTCGATCTTGCCCCGGTGCACCAAGGCGCTCGGTTTGCCCCGGGTGCGCACTTGGTGCAAGGTGGGCACCCAAAATAGGGATCAAGCACCAAAACACAAGTTTCGGGATGCAAAATGGGACCCAAGGACCACAAATGCGTTCCAAGACCCATGATGGGTCCACGAGAACAAAAATGTGTTCCGAGACTTAATAAACAAATATTGGGTTTTAGGAGAAGAAACATGCTCTGATGCCCAAAACGAGAATCGACCCCGAAAAGGCCACAGGCCAAAAGTGGGATGCGAGACAAAAAAAAATGGGACCCGAGGACCAAAATTGGGTTCCCAGGTCGAAGACAGGGCAACCGGACAAGAAACGACCTCTAAGGCTCGAAATGAGTCCCGACGACTAAAACTTGACAAGAAGCACCCATCAGGCACCCAACTCGACACCCATGGGATGCCGACCCACCCGGGCTTCCACCTAGCACACCTTGGCACCCACCCACCCTCGCACCCAACCTCGCACCCAACTTAGCACCTTTGAACCCACATTGGCACTCACCCTGACCCTGGCACCTTGGAACCCACATTGGCACTCACCTTGACCCTGGCACCCACCTTTGCACTCACCTTGGGACCCACCCTGGCTCCCACCTCGGCACCCACCCAGACACCCACCTTGGTTCCTTGGCACCCACCTTGGATCCTTGGCACCCACCCCGACACCCACCTTGGCACGCAACTTGGCTACTTGCCACCCATCTTGGCTCCTTGACGCCCACCCCGACAACCACCCCGTGACCTACCCTGGCTAGGGTTGGTGCACACCCACCCTGGTGCCCACCTTGGCACCCACCCTATGACCCACCTTGGCACGCACCTTAGTACCCACCCCGTTACCCACCCTAGGACCCACCCCGTGACCCACCTTGGCCAGGGTGGGTGCCTTGGTGCGCACAACTTGCCTGGGCTGCACACCAGGGCGGGCTCAAGATGGCACCCGCGTTCCGTTTTTTTCACTATCTTTCAAAACGGAAATTTTAAAATCTCATTTTTTTCTTTTTTTTGCCTTTTCTGGAAATTAGTGAAGGCAGCGCATCAAAGGTGCGCAATGCTGGTGCGAACCCGGGAGCGCTCCGATGTGTGCTCCAAGGTGCGGCGTGCACGAAGTCCGAGCCCGGTTTGCCCCGGGTGCGCACCTCGCGTGCACCTTCGCCGGGGTGAGCACCTTGGCTGGGTTGCGCGCCCTGGTGCGTACCAAGGAGCGCTCTGAAGTGTGCTCCAAGGTGCGGCGTGCACGAAGTCGGAGCCCGGTTTGCCCCGGGTGTGCACCTCGGGTGCGCACCTCGCGTGCACCTTCGCTGCGGTGGGCACCTTGGCTGGGTTGCGCGCCTTGGTGGGCACCATGCAGTGCACGAAGTCGGAGCCCGGTTTGCCCCGGGCGCGCACCTCCGCCAGGGTGGGCACCTTGGTGCGCACAACTTGCCTGGGCTGCGCACCAGGAAGGGCTCAAGATGGCACCCGCGTTCCGTTTTTTTCACTATCTTTCAGAACGGAAATTTTAAAATATCGTTTTTTTTTGCCTTTTCTGGAAATTAGTGAAGGCAGCGCATCAAAGGTGCGCAACGCTGGTGCGAACCTGGGAGCGCTCCGATGTGTGCTCCAAGGTGCGGCGTGCACAAAGTCGGAGCCCGGTTTGCCCCGGGTGCGCCCTGGTGGGCACCATGGTGCGCACCAAGGAGCGCTCCGAAGTGTGCTCCAAGGTGCGGCCTGCACGAAGTCGGAGCCCGGTTTGCCCCGGGTGTGCACCTCGGGTGGGCACCTTGGTGCGCATGCCTTGCCTGGGCTGCGCACCAGGGCGGGCTCAAGATGGCACCCGCGTTCCTTTTTTTTCACTATCTTTCAAAACGGAAATTTTAAAATCTCATTTTTTTTTGCCTTTTTCTGGAAATTAGTGAAGGCAGCGCATCAAAGGTGCGCACCTCGCTGCCCACCACGGTGCGCAACGCCGGTGGGCACCCGGGAGTGCTTCGAAGTGTGCTCCAAGGTGTTGCGTGCACGTTGTCGGAGCCCGGTTTGCCCCGGGTGCGCACCTCGCGTGCACCTTCGTCGGGGTGGGCACCTTGGCTTGGTTTGCCCCGGCTGCGCTCCGAAGCGGGGTTATTGGAGCGCCGCCTCTTTTTTTGTCGGAGCGTTTGGTGGGGTTTCTCGCATTGGCTCTTCCGAGGCCCGGTTGCCACCCTGGCGCGCACGAAGTCGGAAGTAGGGTTAATTGCCCGGGTGCGCACCTTTGCCAGGGTGGCACCTTACCTGGGCTGCGCACCAGGGCGGGCTCAAGATGGCACGCGCGTTCCGTTTTTTTCACTATCTTTCAAAACGGAAATTTTAAAATCTCCTTTTTTTTTTGCCTTTTCTGGAAATTAGTGAAGGCAGCGCATCAAAGGTGCGCACCTCGCTGCCCACCTTGGTGTGCTCTGAGGTGCGCACCCGGGAGCGCTACGAAGTGTGCTCCAAGGTGCGGCGTGCACGTTGTCGGAGCCCGGTTTGCCCCGGGTGCGCACCTCGCCTGCACCTTGGCCGGGGTGGGCACCTTGGCTGGGTTTGCCCAGGGTGCGCTCCGAAGCGGGGTTACTGGAGCGCCCCCTCTTTTTTTGTCAGAGAGTTTGGTGGGGTTTCTCGCATTGGCTCTTCCCAGGCCCGGTTGTTGGGTGCGCTCCCACCCTGGCGCGCGCGAAGTTGGAAGTTGGGTTAATTGCCCGGGCGCGCACCTTCGCCAGGGTGGGCACCTTGGTGCGCAAACCTTGGCTGGGCTGCGCACCAGGGCGGGCTCAAGATGGCACCAGCATTCCCTTTTTCTCACTATCTTTCAAAACGGAAATTTTAAAATCTCGTTTTTTTTTTGCCTTTTATGGAAATTAGTGAAGGCATCGCATCAAAGGTGCGCACCTCGCTGCCCACCTTGGTGTGCTCCGAGGTGCCCACCACGGTGCGCAACGCCGGTGCGAACCCGGGAGCGCCCCGATGTGTGCTCCAAGGTGCGGCGTGCACGAAGTCGGACCCCGGTTTGCCCCGGGTGCGCACCTCGCGTGCACCTTGGTGCGCACACCTTGGCTGGGTTGCGCGGCCTGGTGGGCACCATGGTGCGCACCAAGGAGCGCTCCGAAGTGTGCTCCAAGGTGCGGCGTGCACGAAGTCGGAGCCCGGTTTGCCCCGGGTGCGCACCTTCGCCGCGGTGGGCACCATGGCGTGCACGAAGTCGGAGCCCGGTTTGCCCCGGGTGCGCACCTCGCGTGCACCTTCGCCGGGGTGGGCACCTCGGCTGGGTTGCGCGCCCTGGTGCGCACCAAGGAGCGCTCTGAAGTGTGCTCCAAGGTGCGGCGTGCACGAAGTCGGAGCCCGGTTTGCCCCGGGTGTGCACCTCGCGTGCACCTTCGCTGCGGTGGGCACCTTGGCTGGGTTGCGCGCCTTGGTGGGCACCATGCAGTGCACGAAGTCGGAGCCCGGTTTGCCCCGGGCGCGCACCTCCGCCAGGGTGGGCACCTTGGTGCGCACAACTTGCCTGGGCTGCGCACCAGGAAGGGCTCAAGATGGCACCCGCGTTCCGTTTTTTTCACTATCTTTCAGAACGGAAATTTTAAAATATCGTTTTTTTTTGCCTTTTCTGGAAATTAGTGAAGGCAGCGCATCAAAGGTGCGCAACGCTGGTGCGAACCTGGGAGCGCTCCGATGTGTGCTCCAAGGTGCGGCGTGCACGAAGTCGGACCCCGGTTTGCCCCGGGTGCGCACCTCGCGTGCACCTTGGTGCGCACACCTTGGCTGGGTTGCGCGCCCTGGTGGGCACCATGGTGCGCACCAAGGAGCGCTCCGAAGTGTGCTCCAAGGTGCGGCGTGCACGAAGTCGGAGCCCGGTTTGCCCCGGGTGCGCACCTCGCGTGCACCTTCGCCGCGGTGGGCACCATGGCGTGCACGAAGTCGGAGCCCGGTTTGCCCCGGGTGCGCACCTCGCGTGCACCTTCGCCGGGGTGGGCACCTTGGTGTGCAGACCTTGGCTGGGTTGCGCGCCCTGGTGGGCACCATGGTGCGCACTAAGGAGCGCTCCGAAGTGTGCTCCAAGGTGCGGCCTGCACGAAGTCGGAGCCCGGTTTGCCCCGGGTGTGCACCTCGGGTGGGCACCTTGGTGCGCATGCCTTGCCTGGGCTGCGCACCAGGGCGGGCTCAAGATGGCACCCGCGTTCCTTTTTTTTCACTATCTTTCAAAACGGAAATTTTAAAATCTCATTTTTTTTTGCCTTTTTCTGGAAATTAGTGAAGGCAGCGCATCAAAGGTGCGCACCTCGCTGCCCACCACGGTGCGCAACGCCGGTGGGCACCCGGGAGTGCTTCGAAGTGTGCTCCAAGGTGCTGCGTGCACGTTGTCGGAGCCCGGTTTGCCCCGGGTGCGCACCTCGCGTGCACCTTCGTCGGGGTGGGCACCTTGGCTGGGTTTGCCCCGGCTGCGCTCCGAAGCGGGGTTATTGGAGCGCCGCCTCTTTTTTTGTCGGAGCGTTTGGTGGGGTTTCTCGCATTGGCTCTTCCGAGGCCCGGTTGCCACCCTGGCGCGCACGAAGTCGGAAGTAGGGTTAATTGCCCGGGTGCGCACCTTTGCCAGGGTGGGCACCTTACCTGGGCTGCGCACCAGGGCGGGCTCAAGATGGCACGCGCGTTCCGTTTTTTTCACTATCTTTCAAAACGGAAATTTTAAAATCTCCTTTTTTTTTTGCCTTTTCTGGAAATTAGTGAAGGCAGCGCATCAAAGGTGCGCACCTCGCTGCCCACCTTGGTGTGCTCTGAGGTGCGCACCCGGGAGCGCTACGAAGTGTGCTCCAAGGTGCGGCGTGCACGTTGTCGGAGCCCGGTTTGCCCCGGGTGCGCACCTCGCCTGCACCTTGGCCGGGGTGGGCACCTTGGCTGGGTTTGCCCAGGGTGCGCTCCGAAGCGGGGTTACTGGAGCGCCCCCTCTTTTTTTGTCAGAGCGTTTGGTGGGGTTTCTCGCATTGGCTCTTCCCAGGCCCGGTTGTTGGGTGCGCTCCCACCCTGGCGCGCGCGAAGTTGGAAGTTGGGTTAATTGCCCGGGCGCGCACCTTCGCCAGGGTGGGCACCTTGGTGCGCACACCTTGGCTGGGCTGCGCACCAGGGCGGGCTCAAGATGGCACCAGCATTCCCTTTTTCTCACTATCTTTCAAAACGGAAATTTTAAAATCTCGTTTTTTTTTTGCCTTTTATGGAAATTAGTGAAGGCATCGCATCAAAGGTGCGCACCTCGCTGCCCACCTTGGTGTGCTCCGAGGTGCCCACCACGGTGCGCAACGCCGGTGCGAACCCGGGAGCGCCCCGATGTGTGCTCCAAGGTGCGGCGTGCACGAAGTCGGACCCCGGTTTGCCCCGGGTGCGCACCTCGCGTGCACCTTCGCCGGGGTGGGCACCTCGGCTGGGTTGCGCGCCCTGGTGCGCACCAAGGAGCGCTCCGAAGTGTGCTCCAAGGTGCGGCGTGCACGAAGTCGGAGCCCGGTTTGCCCCGGGTGCGCACCTCGCGTGCACCTTCGCCAGGGTGGGCACCTCGGTGCGCACACCTTCTCAATGTTTTCTTGCCTTTTCTGGAAATTGGTGAAGGCAGCGCATCAAAGGTGCGCACCTCGGTGTGCTCCGAGGTGCGAACCCGAGAGCGCTCCGAGGTGCCCACGAAGTCGAAAGTCGGGTTAATTGCATTGTTTTCCCCGGGTGCGCTCCGAGGTGCGCAACATCGGCGCGCACCAAGGAGGGCTCCGAAGTGTGCTCCAAGGTGCGCACGATGGCGTGCACCTCTGGTGCGCACGATTCGGAGCTCGGTTTGACCGGGGTGCGCACACCTTGGCTGGGTTGCGCACCTTTTGTGCGCTCCAAGGTGCGCACGAAGTCGGAGCTCGGTTTGCCCCGGGTGCGCACCTTCGCCAGGGTGCGCACCTTGATGCGCACGCCTTGGCTGGGCTGCGCACCTTGGTGGGCGCCATGGTGCGCACCTTTCGTGCGCTCCAAGGTGCGCACGAAGTCGGAGCTCGGTTTGCCCCGGGTGCGCACCTTGGTGGGCGCCATGGTGCACTCCGAGGTGCCCAAGATTGGTGCGCACCAAGGAGCGCTCCGAAGTGCGCTCCAAGGTGCGCGCGAAGTCGAAAGTTGGGTTAATTGTCCGGTTTGCCTCGGGTGCGCACCTTGCGTGCACCTTCGCCAGGGTGGGCGCCTTGGTGCGCACACCTTGGCTGGGCTGCGCACACCTTGGCACCCGCGTTTCCTTCATTTTAAATTTTTTTTTTTTACAATCTCTCAAGTGGGAAATTCTATAATCTCAACTTTTTTTGCCTTTTCAGGAAACTTTTGAATGGAGCGCATCATTGGTGCGCTCCGAAGTGTGCTCCAAAGCTCTCTCCAGCTGCGTGCACCTGCCCCGGCCGCGCACCCGGCCCCGCCCAGCTTCGCTCACCTGTCCCGGGCGTCTGGTGCGGAACCTTAGAGTAAGAAACATCACCGTGCACCTTGGCCAACGTGCGCGACTCGACCGAGCGCGCACTGGCCGAGGTGCACACCGATTTCACCTGGGTGCGCGCGCAGCACCTCGGGCGCACCGGGGTGCGCGCACAACGCCCGGGTTGCACCGTGGCCTGTGTGCTCGGGGCGCCTCGGGTGCGCGCTCGGTGTCGCCCCCGCGCGCGCGGTAGTGCGGGCAGCGCACCCCGGCCCGGCCCGGCCCCGACGAGAACGCAAACGGGCAAAAGGTTTATTCAAATAGCATTGCGACGCCCGGCGAAAAACTAAAAAAGGGTGCAACACCGGGACTTCCCGGGAGGTCACCCATCCCAGTACTACTCCGGCCCAAGCGCGCTTAACTGCGGAGTTCTGATGGGATCCGGTGCACTAACGCTGGTATGATCGCACCCGTTATGAGCTTGTCGCAGTGTGTACTTAGCAAACCGCGACCCACGTGCGAATCCACCCCGGCCACCCACCCCCGTCGAGGTGCACACCCTCCCTCGCGAAGTGCGCCCCGTTCGCCAAGTGTGAGCCCTGCCCGGGTGCGCGCACCTTGCTAGGGCGTCGGGTGTGCACCCGGCCCGGCCTACGTGCGTGCACCTGGAGGGGGCGTCGTGTGCGTGCAGTGTCCCGTCTGCAACGCGGTGCCCACACACCACCTCGGGCGCAACGACCTGCGCTCACATGTGGGCCGAGTGCACCTTGGTGCATGTTCGGGGCGCCTCGGGTGCACGCTCGATCTTGCCCCGGTGCACCAAGGCGCTCGGTTTGCCCCGGGTGCGCACTTGGTGCAAGGTGGGCACCCAAAATAGGGATCAAGCACCAAAACACAAGTTTCGGGATGCAAAATGGGACCCAAGGACCACAAATGCGTTCCAAGACCCATGATGGGTCCACGAGAACAAAAATGTGTTCCGAGACTTAATAAACAAATATTGGGTTTTAGGAGAAGAAACATGCTCTGATGCCCAAAACGAGAATCGACCCCGAAAAGGCCACAGGCCAAAAGTGGGATGCGAGACAAAAAAAAATGGGACCCGAGGACCAAAATTG
This sequence comes from Cryptomeria japonica, assembly GCF_030272615.1. Classification (NCBI taxonomy): domain Eukaryota; kingdom Viridiplantae; phylum Streptophyta; class Pinopsida; order Cupressales; family Cupressaceae; genus Cryptomeria; species Cryptomeria japonica. The sequence goes on from NW_026728878.1 coordinate 282,551, forward strand.
GGTTCCCAGGTCGAAGACAGGGCAACCGGACAAGAAACGACCTCTAAGGCTCGAAATGAGTCCCGACGACTAAAACTTGACAAGAAGCACCCATCAGGCACCCAACTCGACACCCATGGGATGCCGACCCACCCGGGCTTCCACCTAGCACACCTTGGCACCCACCCACCCTCGCACCCAACCTCGCACCCAACTTAGCACCTTTGAACCCACATTGGCACTCACCCTGACCCTGGCACCTTGGAACCCACATTGGCACTCACCTTGACCCTGGCACCCACCTTTGCACTCACCTTGGGACCCACCCTGGCTCCCACCTCGGCACCCACCCAGACACCCACCTTGGTTCCTTGGCACCCACCTTGGATCCTTGGCACCCACCCCGACACCCACCTTGGCACGCAACTTGGCTACTTGCCACCCACCTTGGCTCCTTGACGCCCACCCCGACAACCACCCCGTGACCTACCCTGGCTAGGGTTGGTGCACACCCACCCTGGTGCCCACCTTGGCACCCACCCTATGACCCACCTTGGCACGCACCTTAGTACCCACCCCGTTACCCACCCTAGGACCCACCCCGTGACCCACCTTGGCCAGGGTGGGTGCACCCACCCTGGTGCCCACCTTGGCACCCACCCATCCTAGCACCCAGCCTGTGACCGGGCTTGGAACCCAACCTTGCACCCGCACCCGTCTTGGCCAGTGTGGGTGCGCACCCATCCTGGCACCCACGTTGTGACACACCCTTTAACCCACGCACCCTAGCACCCACGTTGGCACCCACCTTGGAACCCAACCTAGCAACTTGGCACCCACCCCGTGACCCACCTTGGCATCCACCATAGCAGTCGCCGACTTGGCACCCACCTCGGCACCCACCTTGACACTTGTGGACCCACCTTGCCACTCACCCTAGCATCGACCCATCCTAGCACCCACCCTGGCACCTTTGCACCCTAGCACTCACCCATCCTAGCACCTAACCTGTGACCCACCTTGACACTCACCCTCGCACCCACCTTGGAACCCAACCTAGCACCCACCCACCCTGACACCAACCCTAGCACCTACCCACCCTTGCACCCACCCTGTGACCCATCTTGGCACCCACCCATCCTACCACTCAACCTATCACCCACCTTCTCACCCACCTTGGCATCCACCTTAGCACCCACCCACACTGGCACCTTGGCACCCACCTCGGGCAAGGTGGGTGCACACCCACCCTGGCACCCAATTTAGAACCCACCGAGCATGTTACCCACCTTGGCACCCACATTGCAGCCCACCCTAGTACCCACCCTATGACCCACATTGGCATCCACACCCTAGCACCCAGGCACCTCGACACCCGCCTTGACACCCACCCTAGCACTGAACCTGTGACCCACCTTGGAACTCACCCTAGAACCCACCCACCCTGTGAACCACCTTGGCATCCACCTTAGCACCCACCCACCTTGGCACCCACTCTAGCACTCACCCATCCTAACACCCAACTTGTTACCCACCTTGGCACCCGCCCTCGCGTCCACCTTGAAACCCACCCTAGCACCCACCCACGCAGGAGCCCACCTTGGCACCCAACCTAACACCCACGCATCCTGGCACCCAACTTGTGACCCACCTTGGAACCCACCCTAGTACCCACCTTTGAACCCACTATATCACCAACCCACCTTGGCACCCACCCTATGACCCTCTTTGGAATCCACCCTAGCACGCACCCACCCTGGCACCCACCATGGAGCGCACCCTAGCACCCACCCACCTCGGCACGCACCTCAACACCCACCTTGGTGTGCGCACTGCGCCAACCTCTCAAAGACCCTATGTGGTGCGCTCCAAAGTGTACACCTTTGGTGCGCTCCAAGGTGCGCACCTTTGGTGCACACCGAGGTGCACACCAAAGTGTGCACCGAGGTGAGCACCAAAGTGCACTCCAGGGTGCACACCAAGGCGTGCACCTTTGGTGCGGTCAATGCAAACGAATTCGGAAGTTGGGGTCGATGTCCTAATCGCTGCTGCAGACTACACGTATGAGAATCGGACAAATAGCTTTATATAGGGGAGGTGTTGCGTTTGATGGGTCGACTCCCCTGGTTGTGTGCACTGCACCAACTTCAAAGACCCTGTCTTGTTTAAGAAGTCAAAAGTTGGGGTGGATGTCCTAATCATTGCTGCAGTCTACGCATGTATGAGAATCAGACAAATAGCTTATATAGGGGAGGTGTTGCATTCGGTGGGTTGACTCCCCTGGTTGTGCGCACTGCGCCAACCTCAAAGACCCCGCATAGCAGAAGAAGTCGGAAGTCGGATTTTGGTGAGCACCAAGGCGTGCACCTTTGGTGCGGTCAACGCAGACGAATTCAGAAGTTGGGGTGGATGTCCTAATCGTTGTTGCAGGCTACACATGTATGAGAATCAGACAAATAGCTTATATAGGGGAGGTGTTGGGTTTGATGGGTCAACTCCCTTGGTTGTGCGCATTACGCCAACCTCAAAGACCTTGTTTTCGTTAAGAAGTCAAAAGTTGGGGTCAATGTCCTAATGGCTCCTGCAGGCTACACATGTATGAGAATCGGACAAATAGCTTATATAGGGGAGGTGTTGGGTTTGATGGGTCGACTCCCCTGGTTGTGCGCATTACGTCAACCTCAAAGACCTTGTTTTCGTTAAGAAGTCAAAAGTTGGGGTCGATGTCCTAATTGCTCCTGTAGACTACACATGTATGAGAATCAGACAAATAGCTTATATAGGGGAGGTGTTGGGTTTGATGGGTTGACTCCCCTAGTTGTTCGCATTACACCAACCTCAAAGACCTTGTTTTCGTTTAGAAGCCGAAAGTTGGGGTCGATGTCCTAATTGCTCCTGCAGGCTACGCATGTATGAGAATCAGACAAATAGCTTATATAGGGGAGGTGTTGGGTTTGATGGGTCGACTCCCCTGGTTGTGCGCATTGCGCCAACCTCAAAGACCCTGCATTGCGGATGAAGTCGAAAGTCAGAGTTTGGTGTGCTACAAGGTGTGGTCGAAGGTGCTCACCTAGGTGTGCACCTTTGGAGCACAGGAAAAGTGCCCTCCAAAAGTGCGCACCTTTGGAGTGCACAAAAGTGCCCTCCAAAAGTGCGCACCTTTGGAGCGCAGAAAAGTGCCCTCCAAAAAGTGCCCTCCAAAAGTGCGCACCTTTGGAGCGCAGAAAAGTGCCCTCCAAAAAGTGCCCTCCAAAAGTGCGCACCTTTGGAGCGCAGAAAAGTGCCCTCCAAAAAGTGCCCTCCAAAAGTGCGCACCTTTGGAGCGCAGAAAAGTGCCCTCCAAAAAGTGCCCTCCAAAAGTGCGCACCTTTGGAGCGCAGAAAAGTGCCCTCCAAAAAGTGCCCTCCAAAAGTGCGCACCTTTGGAGCGCAGAAAAGTGCCCTCCAAAAAGTGCCCTCCAAAAGTGCGCACCTTTGGAGCGCAGAAAAGTGCCCTCCAAAAAGTGCCCTCCAAAAGTGCGCACCTTTGGAGCGCAGAAAAGTGCCCTCCAAAAGTGCGCACCTTTGGAGCGCAGAAAAGTGCCCTCCAAAAAGTGCCCTCCAAAAGTGCGCACCTTTGGAGCGCAGAAAAGTGCCCTCCAAAAAGTGCCCTCCAAAAGTGCGCACCTTTGGAGCGCAGAAAAGTGCCCTCCAAAAGTGCGCACCTTTGGAGCGCACAAAAGTGCCCTCCAAAAGTGCGCACTTTTGGTGCGCACCAAGGCGCTGGTTCGGTCGTTGCAGGCGAGTTCGGAAGTTGGGGTCGATGTCCTGAGCGGAGGTGCAAACTACACAGGTGTCGGAATCGGACAAATAGCTTATATAGGGGAGGTGTATGCTTCGATGGGTCGACTCCCCAGGTTGAGCGCACCGCGCCAACCTCAAAGACCCTACGGTATGGATGAAGTCGGAAGTTGGGTCCGATGACCGATTCGATTAGTAGGTATGCTCATGAGGTCGGAATTTGGGTCCGATGACCTGCCATGTGCAGGAAGGCGAATGTTGACACTGTGCGTTGCAAGGTGCACACCAAGGCGCTGGTGCGGTCTTTTTAGTCGAGTTCGGAAGTTGGGGTCGATGTCCTGATCGGAGGTGCAAGCTACACAGGTGTGGGAATCGGACAAATAGCTTATATAGGGGAGGTGTATGCTTCGTTGGGTCGACTCCCCGGGTTGAGCGCACCGCGCCAACCTCAAAGACCCTACGGTATGGATGAAGTCGGAAGTTGGGTCCGATGACCGATTCGATATGTAGGCATACTCGCGAGGTCGGAATTTGGGTCCGATGACCTGCCACGTGCAGGAAGGCGAATGTTGGCACTGTGCGTTGCAAGGTGCGCACCAAGGCGCTGGTTCGGTCGTTGGAGGCGAGTTCGGAAGTTGGGGTCGATGTCTTGATCGGAGGTGCAAACTACACAGGTGTGGGAATCGGACAAATAGCTTATATAGGGGAGGTGTATGCTTCGTTGGGTCGACTCCCCGGGTTGAGCGCACCGCGCCAACCTCAAAGACCCTACGGTATGGATGAAGTCGGAAGTTGGGTCCGATGACCGATTCGATATGTAGGCATACTCGCGAGGTCGGAATTTGGGTCCGATGACCTGCCATGTGCAGGAAGGCGAATGTTGGGACTGTGCGTCGCAAGGTGCGCACCAAGGCGCTGGTGCCGTCGTTGCAGTCGAGTTCGGAAGTTGGGGTCGATGTCCTGGTCAGAGGTGCAAACTACACAGGTGTGGGAATCGGACAAATAGCTTATATAGGGGAGGTGTATGCTTCGATGGGTCGACTCCCTGGGTTGAGCGCACCGCGCCAACCTCAAAGACCCTACAGTATGGATGAAGTCGGAAGTTGGGTCCGATGACCGATTCGATACGTAGGCATATTGGCGAGGTCTGAATTTGTGTCCGATGACCTGCCATGCGCAGGAAGGCGGAATTTGGGTCCGATGACCGAGTTGATGGCGTGCCATGCGCAGAAAGGCGGAATTTGGGTCCGATGACCGAGTTGATGTTGATGGCCCGCCATGCACAGGAAGGCGGAATTTGGGTCCGATGACCGATTTGAAGGCGTGCCATACGCAAAAAGGCGGAGTTTGGGTCCGATGACCGAGTTGATATTGATGGCCCGCCATGCGCAGGAAGGCGGAATTTGGGTCCGATGACCTGACATACGCATGGAGTCCGACTCGGGGGCCGATGTTCGATTCGATGACTTGCATTGTGGGTAAAGTCGGAAGTTGTGGTCTTTGACCCGATTCGATGACCAGACTTCGGCTGCTTGAGAATCGGACAAATAACTTATATAGGGGAGGTAGTGTTCTCGAGCATCCTCCCCCCGTGCCCGTTTATGTCGATTGATGCTGGTGCTCGACTGGTTGGAGCGCTCGGATGCAAAAATCTTGCACCAGGATTTATCGATTGTGATGGACACGGCAAGTCTCCTGATTGCTATGCAGGAGCTCATCGTGAATCTCTATGCGGCCTTGGTATGGACTCGACCTGCGGAATGGTTCGGCAATGGTAGTCGCTCCAACACGTCCTTGCAATGGCCACAGAGGTGATTCGACTAGAGCTCCAGTCTAGCTTTTGGGTTGCTTGGCGGACTGGTATAGCCGCGATCGAGTTCCGGCCATGAACGTTTTAGATAGCTCTTGGGCTTTCTGGGACGGAAGTCGGAAGTTTGGGCTGTTGTCCGATTTGATGACCATTCTTCGGATGTGTGAGAATCGGACAAATAACTTATATAGGGGACTGTGTTGTCTCACGCAGCCCCCTCCGTGCCCCTCTATCTCGACCGATGTTGGTGCTTGAAAGGGTTGGGATCGCTCGGATTTATAAACGTGCACCACCATTTGTCGAGTGTGAGGGACGCGGCAGGTCTCCTAAATGCTATGCGGGCGCTCTCTGAGAATCTCTATCCGGCCTCGACACAGACTAGTCTTGCTGAATGGTTTGGCACTGGTAGTCGATCCAACACGTCGTTGTTGTGGCCGCCTAGGCGATTCGATTCGAGCCCCCGTCTAGCTTTTGGGTTGCTTGGCGGATTTTGCCCTATCCGCAAGTGAGCTCGGTCCCTAAACGTTCGAGAAACCCGATTGCTATGCGCCGACTCTCTTTTTTGCGAGCCTCCATCTAGCTTTTGGGTCTCTACGGAACGGAAGTCGGAATCTGGGACCGTTGTTTGATTCGACGAGGCAGACTACGGTTGTGCGAGAATCGGACAAATAACTTATATAGGGGAGGTGTTGACTGGAGCATTCTCCCCCGTGCCCCTCTAACTCGACCAATGCTGGCGCTCGAACGGTGGTAGCGCTCGGATTTTCATTGAGCGCCAGCATTGGTCGATTTAGAGGGGCATGCGAGATTCCCGAATGCTATGCGAGGGCTCTAACGGAAATGTCTATTGGTTTCGGTATGGATGCAATTGCGAGTGGTTCGGCAAAGGTAGTCGTTCCGATGCGTCCATGTCGTGGCCAAATCGATAATTCGATTTGAGCCCTCGTATAGCATTTGGGTCTCTCGATGTGATTCCGCATTCCAGTCCCTTTGGGCACTGCTTGAGCCGCATCCCAGGGGGTTCCCTTCCCAATAATCTGCCTCGCAACCCGATTGCTATGCGGTGAGGCTCCTCGGCCGCCTCGGAACTATCTGTGTATCAGACGCATCGCGGGATAAGGGGTTGGCAACGGTAGTCGCCCCAAGCGCGTCCGATGCTTGGACCATTCCGAGGCGGCCCTGAAGCCTCTTCCGTCTAGCCGTTGGGTCCTTCTCGCCGCATCCCTCGCCTCGCACCCCGATTGCTATGCGGTGAGGCTCCTCGGCCGCCTCGGAACTATCTGTGTATCGGACGCGTCGCGGGATAAGGGGTTGTCACTGGTAGTCGCCCCAAGCGCGTCCGATGCTTGGACCATTCCGAGGCGGCCCTGAAGCCTCTTCCGTCTAGCCGTTGGGTCCTTCTCGCCGCATCCCTCGCCTCGCACCCCGATTGCTATGCGGTGAGGCTCCTCGGCCGCCTCGGAACTATCTGTGTATCGGACGCGTCGCGGGATAAGGGGTTGTCATTGGTAGTCGCCCCAAGCGCGTCCGATGCTTGGACCATTCCGAGGCGGCCCTGAAGCCTCTTCCGTCTAGCCGTTGGGTCCTTCTCGCCGCATCCCTCGCCTCGCACCCCGATTGCTATGCGGTGAGGCTCCTCGGCCGCCTCGGAACTATCTGTGTATCGGACGCGTCGCGGGATAAGGGGTTGTCACTGGTAGTCGCCCCAAGCGCGTCCGATGCTTGGACCATTCCGAGGCGGCCCTGAAGCCTCTTCCGTCTAGCCGTTGGGTCCTTCTCGCCGCATCCCTCGCCTCGCACCCCGATTGCTATGCGGTGAGGCTCCTCGGCCGCCTCGGAACTATCTGTGTATCGGACGCGTCGCGGGATAAGGGGTTGTCACTGGTAGTCGCCCCAAGCGCGTTCGATGCTTGGACCATTCCGAGGCGGCCCTGAAGCCTCTTCCGTCTAGCCGTTGGGTCCTTCTCGCCGCATCCCTCGCCTCGCACCCCGATTGCTATGCGGTGAGGCTCCTCGGCCGCCTTGGAACTATCTGTGTATCGGACGCGTCGCGGGATAAGGGGTTGTCACTGGTAGTCGCCCCAAGCGCGTCCGATGCTTGGACCATTCCGAGGCGGACCCGAAGCCTCTTCCGTCTAGCCGTTGGGTCCTTCTCGCCGCATCCTTCGCCTCGCACCCCGATTGCTATGCGGTGAGGCTCCTCGGCCGCCTCGGAACTATCTGTGTATCGGACGCGTCGCGGGATAAGGGGTTGTCACTGGTAGTCGCCCCAAGCGCGTCCGATGCTTGGACCATTCCGAGGCGGACCCGAAGCCTCTTCCGTCTAGCCGTTGGGTCCTTCTCGCCGCATCCCTCGCCTCGCACCCCGATTGCTATGCGGTGAGGCTCCTCGGCCGCCTTGGAACTATCTGTGTATCGGACGCGTCGCGGGATAAGGGGTTGTCACTGGTAGTCGCCCCAAGCGCGTCCGATGCTTGGACCATTCCGAGGCAGACCCGAAGCCTCTTCCGTCTAGCCGTTGGGTCCTTCTCGCCGCATCCCTCGCCTCGCACCCCGATTGCTATGCGGTGAGGCTCCTCGGCCGCCTTGGAACTATCTGTGTATCGGACGCGTCGCGGGATAAGGGGTTGTCACTGGTAGTCGCCCCAAGCGCGTCCGATGCTTGGACCATTCCGAGGCGGACCCGAAGCCTCTTCCGTCTAGCCGTTGGGTCCTTCTCGCCGCATCCCTCGCCTCGCACCCCGATTGCTATGCGGTGAGGCTCCTCGGCCGCCTTGGAACTATCTGTGTATCGGACGCGTCGCGGGATAAGGGGTTGTCACTGGTAGTCGCCCCAAGCGCGTCCGATGCTTGGACCATTCCGAGGCGGCCCCGAAGCCTCTTCCGTGTAGCCGTTGGGTCCTTCTCGCCGCATCCCTCGCCTCGCACCCCGATTGCTATGCGGTGAGGCTCCTCGGCCGCCTTGGAACTATCTGTGTATCGGACGCGTCGCGGGATAAGGGGTTGTCACTGGTAGTCGCCCCAAGCGCGTCCGATGCTTGGACCATTCCGAGGCGGCCCCGAAGCCTCTTCCGTGTAGCCGTTGGGTCCTTCTCGCCGCATCCCTCGCCTCGCACCCCGATTGCTATGCGGTGAGGCTCCTCGGCCGCCTTGGAACTATCTGTGTATCGGACGCGTCGCGGGATAAGGGGTTGTCACTGGTAGTCGCCCCAAGCGCGTCCGATGCTTGGACCATTCCGAGGCGGACCTGAAGCCTCTTCCCTCTAGCCGTTGGGGCTTTCTCGCCGCATCCCTCGCCTCGCACCCTGATTGCTATGCTGTGAGGCTCCTCGGCCGCCTTGGAACTATCTGTGTATCGGACGCATCGCGGGATAAGGGGTTGGCAGTGGTAGTCGCCCCAAGCGCATCCGATGCTTGGACCATTCCGAGGCGGCCCTGCAGCCTCTTCCGTCTAGCCGTTGGGGCCATCTCGCCGCATCCCCCACCTCGCACCACGATTGCTATGCGGTGAGGCTCCTTGGCCGCCTCGGAACTATCTGTGTATCGGACGCATCGCGGGATAAGGGGTTGTCACTGGTAGTCGCCCCAAGCGCGTCCGATGCTTGGACTATTCCGAGGCGGCCCTGCAGCCTCTTCCGTCTAGCCGTTGGGGCCATCTCGCTGCATCCCCCACCTCCTCGGCCGCCTCGGAACTATCTGTGTATCGGACGCATCGCGGGATAAGGGGTTGGCAGTGGTAGTCGCCCCAAGCGCGTCCGATGCTTGGACTATTCCGAGGCAGCCCTGCAGCCTCTTCCGTCTAGCCTTTGGGGCCATCTCGCCGCATCCCTCGCCTCGCACCCCGATTGCTATGCGGTGAGGCTCCTCGGCCGCCTGGGAACTATCTTCGTATCGGACGCATCGCGGGATAAGGGGTTGTCACTGGTAGTCGCCCCAAGCGCGTCCGATGCTTGGACTATTCCGAGGCGGCCCTGTGGCCTCTTCCGTCTAGCCGTTGGGGCCATCTCGCCGCATCCCCCACCTCGCACCCCGATTGCTATGCGGTGAGGCTCTTCGGCCGCCTTGGAACTATCTTCGTATCGGACGCATCGCGGGATAAGGGGTTGTCACTGGTAGTGGCCCCAAGCGCGTCCGATGCTTGGACTATTCCGAGGCGGCCCTGCAGCCTCTTCCGTCTAGCCGTTGGGGCCATCTCGCCGCATCCCCCACCTCGCACCCCGATTGCTAGGCGGTGAGGCTCCTCGGCCGCCTTGGAACTATCTTCGTATCGGACGCATCGCGGGATAAGGGGTTGTCACTGGTAGTCGCCCCAAGCGCGTCCGATGCTTGGACTATTCCGACGCGGCCCTGTGGCCTCTTCCGTCTAGCCGTTGGGGCCATCTCGCCGCATCCCCCACCTCGCACCCCGATTGCTATGCGGTGAGGCTCCTCGGCCGCCTTGGAACCATCTTCGTATCGGACGCATCGCGGGATAGGGGGCTGTCACTGGTAGTCGCCCCAAGCGTGTCCGATGCTTGGACCATTCCTAGGCGGCCCTGAAGCCTCTTCCGTCTAGCCGTTGGGGCCTTCCCGCCCCATCCCTCGCCTCGCACCCCCGATTGCTATGCGGTGAGGCTCCTCGGCCGCCTTGGAACCATCTGTGTATCGGACGCATCGCGGGATAAGGGGTTGGCACTGGCAGTCGCCCCAAGCGCGTCCGATGCTTGGACCATTCCGAGGTGGCCCTGAAGCCTCTTCCGTCTAGCCGTTGGGGCCTTCCCGCCCCATCCCTCGCCTCGCACCCCGATTGATATGCGGTGAGGCTCCTCGGCCGCCTTGGAACTATCTGTGTATCGGACGCATCGCGGGATAAGGGGTTGGCACTGGTAGTCGTCCCAATCGCATCCGATGCTTGGACCATTCCGAGGCGGCCCTGCAGCCTCTTCCGTTTAGCCGTCGGGGCCTTCCCGCCGCATCCCTCGCCTCGCATCCCGATTCCTATGCGGTGAGTCTTCTCGGCCGCCGCGGAACTATACCTGTTATTGCTACTGCATCCTTCGGCTGGTAACCTCCTCTGCCGCCTTGGAACGTTCTCTTTGTCGGACGCGTCGCGGGATAAGGGGTTGGCACTGGTAGTCGCCCCAAGCGCGCCCGATGCATAGACCGCTCCGAGTCGACCTTGCTTTCAGCCTCTCACATGCATAGACCTCTCTGAGTCGACCCTGCAGCCTCTCACGTTTAGCCTTTGGAATCTCGCCTCACAACATGATTGCTATCCTTGATGCATCCCTTGCCTCGAGCCCTGATTGCTTTCTTGGCTGCATCCCTCCTCTCCTCACAGCCCGGTTGTCATCACTGCTTCATCCGTCGCTTCATGCATTCTGGCTGCTGGGCCCTTCCCACCGCACACCTCGATTGCTATCTCTTCTGCATCACACACCCCGATTGCTATCTCTGCTACATCCCTCGGCTCTCACTTCTGCATCCTTCGCCTCACACCTCGATTGCTATCAATGCTGCATCCGTAACCTCACACCCCGATTGCTATGCGGGGAGGCTCCTTGGCCGCCTTGGAAATTTCTGTGTGTCGGACGCACCGCGGGATAAGGGGTTGGCACTGGTAGTCGCCCCAAGTGCGCCCGATTCTTAGACCGCTTCGAGGTGACCTCGTAGCCTCTTTCGTCCAGGCTTCCTGCCTTCAACGCCCTTTTTACACCTCGATTGCTATGCGCGGGCTCGTTGGCGTCTATCACCTCTCTGCGAAGAGTGGCACGATGATTGTTGGGGTAAATCGTAGCAGTCCGATCTCTGGCCTTGGGCCATTGTGAGGGCTGATCGATTTCCTGTGCGCATCTCGTGTTCGCCCAGTAACAGACTCGACGACTTGTAATCGGTCTTGTTCCCGATTGTTCCTGGAGGTAGTCTTCGGAACTCTTGGATTTGACCTGTCACTCGAACTGTCCTCTTCCGAGGATGCTTGTGTGTGTGTGCTTGTGCCATTTCCTTGGCGGTATTAACGAGATATTAAAGAGCGGAGTGAGCGCCTCGCCCAGCTATGTTTGGGGCTCTCACTCCCTTACCCGGTGTGCGACCGCTTTGCACGTAGGTTGCGGAGCATCGCGACTCTTTCGATGTTTGGCGGTTGTCTTCCGGTGATGCGTTGGTCCCGAAGTGCACGTTACTAGCATTTCTGCCATTGTTCTCGATCTTTGGCACGTTCCTTCGTTGCAATTGGATATATATCTCCGTTTATACGCGCAGGCTTCTCCCGCCTATTCAGCGCTGTCCCACTCTCAGCACTCTCGTGGTCTCCTTGGCTTCTCTCTCCCGTGAGCGAGCTCTCTTCTCGAGTCTTTTCCATGTCCCATGGAGGTTGCCTTGCGAAATTCGGGCACACAAACGTGACCGGATAAGAGCGGAATTGCCTATGAGGAGAAGCTCACCTTAGGGAGCAGCAATGCCGAGTGTTTCGACAGAGGGTAGAGGGGGCGTTGTTTGGGCGGTTGCACAAAAGAGTGCTACGTTTGCACTGAAGGTTGCTTCTTCGTCTCCGACGAACTCTTCGAGGCAAAAAAGCTTGTTTACGGGGTCGAGGTGGGACTGTTCGTGCGAGTTGCGCCACCAAAAGTGCGTAGGGGGCATATACCTGGGAAATGGATGTCTCTGAGTGGCCTTACTCGGTCGCGTGCACGGTGCATTCTCTAACGGCAGGACTGTCGCGAGCATGTGCGGTTCGGATGTTTTCGGGTAAAGGGTTCCGTACGGGATGTTCTTCCCAGGCTCCTGTGAACCGAGACTCTGCATCGTCATGCTCCGGCTCCCGTGGGTGCTTCATGCCTCGTCGAGCTGTTTGTCGTGGACGATTAAGGCCGAGGCCTTCCTTCGAGAGGGGAATTGTTCAGG
>NW_026728878.1:305000-330000 GCF_030272615.1 Cryptomeria japonica
GGTTACTGGAGCGCCCCCTCTTTTTTTGTCAGAGCGTTTGGTGGGGTTTCTCGCATTGGCTCTTCCCAGGCCCGGTTGTTGGGTGCGCTCCCACCCTGGCGCGCGCGAAGTTGGAAGTTGGGTTAATTGCCCGGGCGCGCACCTTCGCCAGGGTGGGCACCTTGGTGCGCACACCTTGGCTGGGCTGCGCACCAGGGCGGGCTCAAGATGGCACCAGCATTCCCTTTTTCTCACTATCTTTCAAAACGGAAATTTTAAAATCTCGTTTTTTTTTTGCCTTTTATGGAAATTAGTGAAGGCATCGCATCAAAGGTGCGCACCTCGCTGCCCACCTTGGTGTGCTCCGAGGTGCCCACCACGGTGCGCAACGCCGGTGCGAACCCGGGAGCGCCCCGATGTGTGCTCCAAGGTGCGGCGTGCACGAAGTCGGACCCCGGTTTGCCCCGGGTGCGCACCTCGCGTGCACCTTGGTGCGCACACCTTGGCTGGGTTGCGCGGCCTGGTGGGCACCATGGTGCGCACCAAGGAGCGCTCCGAAGTGTGCTCCAAGGTGCGGCGTGCACGAAGTCGGAGCCCGGTTTGCCCCGGGTACGCACCTCGCGTGCACCTTCGCCGGGGTGGGCACCTCGGCTGGGTTGCGCGCCCTGGTGCGCACCAAGGAGCGCTCCGAAGTGTGCTCCAAGGTGCGGCGTGCACGAAGTCGGAGCCCGGTTTGCCCCGGGTGCGCACCTTCGCCGCGGTGCGCACCATGGCGTGCACGAAGTCGGAGCCCGGTTTGCCCCGGGTGCGCACCTCGCGTGCACCTTCGGCGGGGTTGCGCGCCCTGGTGGGCACCATGGTGCGCACCAAGGAGCGCTCCGAAGTGTGCTCCAAGGTGCGGCGTGCACGAAGTCGGAGCCCGGTTTGCCCCGGGTGCGCACCTCGCGTGCACCTTCGCCGCGGTGGGCACCATGGCGTGCACGAAGTCGGAGCCCGGTTTGCCCCGGGTGCGCACCTCGCGTGCACCTTCGCCGGGGTGGGCACCTCGGCTGGGTTGCGCGCCCTGGTGCGCACCAAGGAGCGCTCCGAAGTGTGCTCCAAGGTGCGGCGTGCACGAAGTCGGAGCCCGGTTTGCCCCGGGTGCGCACCTCGCGTGCACCTTCGCCAGGGTGGGCACCTCGGTGTGCTCCGAGGTGCGAACCCGAGAGCGCTCCGAGGTGCCCACGAAGTCGAAAGTCGGGTTAATTGCATTGTTTTCCCCGGGTGCGCTCCGAGGTGCGCAACATCGGCGCGCACCAAGGAGGGCTCCGAAGTGTGCTCCAAGGTGCGCACGATGGCGTGCACCTCTGGTGCGCACGATTCGGAGCTCGGTTTGACCGGGGTGCGCACACCTTGGCTGGGTTGCGCACCTTTTGTGCGCTCCAAGGTGCGCACGAAGTCGGAGCTCGGTTTGCCCCGGGTGCGCACCTTCGCCAGGGTGCGCACCTTGATGCGCACGCCTTGGCTGGGCTGCGCACCTTGGTGGGCGCCATGGTGCGCACCTTTCGTGCGCTCCAAGGTGCGCACGAAGTCGGAGCTCGGTTTGCCCCGGGTGCGCACCTTGGTGGGCGCCATGGTGCACTCCGAGGTGCCCAAGATTGGTGCGCACCAAGGAGCGCTCCGAAGTGCGCTCCAAGGTGCGCGCGAAGTCGAAAGTTGGGTTAATTGTCCGGTTTGCCTCGGGTGCGCACCTTGCGTGCACCTTCGCCAGGGTGGGCGCCTTGGTGCGCACACCTTGGCTGGGCTGCGCACACCTTGGCACCCGCGTTTCCTTCATTTTAAATTTTTTTTTTTTACAATCTCTCAAGTGGGAAATTCTATAATCTCAACTTTTTTTGCCTTTTCAGGAAACTTTTGAATGGAGCGCATCATTGGTGCGCTCCGAAGTGTGCTCCAAAGCTCTCTCCAGCTGCGTGCACCTGCCCCGGCCGCGCACCCGGCCCCGCCCAGCTTCGCTCACCTGTCCCGGGCGTCTGGTGCGGAACCTTAGAGTAAGAAACATCACCGTGCACCTTGGCCAACGTGCGCGACTCGACCGAGCGCGCACTGGCCGAGGTGCACACCGATTTCACCTGGGTGCGCGCGCAGCACCTCGGGCGCACCGGGGTGCGCGCACAACGCCCGGGTTGCACCGTGGCCTGTGTGCTCGGGGCGCCTCGGGTGCGCGCTCGGTGTCGCCCCCGCGCGCGCGGTAGTGCGGGCAGCGCACCCCGGCCCGGCCCGGCCCCGACGAGAACGCAAACGGGCAAAAGGTTTATTCAAATAGCATTGCGACGCCCGGCGAAAAACTAAAAAAGGGTGCAACACCGGGACTTCCCGGGAGGTCACCCATCCCAGTACTACTCCGGCCCAAGCGCGCTTAACTGCGGAGTTCTGATGGGATCCGGTGCACTAACGCTGGTATGATCGCACCCGTTATGAGCTTGTCGCAGTGTGTACTTAGCAAACCGCGACCCACGTGCGAATCCACCCCGGCCACCCACCCCCGTCGAGGTGCACACCCTCCCTCGCGAAGTGCGCCCCGTTCGCCAAGTGTGAGCCCTGCCCGGGTGCGCGCACCTTGCTAGGGCGTCGGGTGTGCACCCGGCCCGGCCTACGTGCGTGCACCTGGAGGGGGCGTCGTGTGCGTGCAGTGTCCCGTCTGCAACGCGGTGCCCACACACCACCTCGGGCGCAACGACCTGCGCTCACATGTGGGCCGAGTGCACCTTGGTGCATGTTCGGGGCGCCTCGGGTGCACGCTCGATCTTGCCCCGGTGCACCAAGGCGCTCGGTTTGCCCCGGGTGCGCACTTGGTGCAAGGTGGGCACCCAAAATAGGGATCAAGCACCAAAACACAAGTTTCGGGATGCAAAATGGGACCCAAGGACCACAAATGCGTTCCAAGACCCATGATGGGTCCACGAGAACAAAAATGTGTTCCGAGACTTAATAAACAAATATTGGGTTTTAGGAGAAGAAACATGCTCTGATGCCCAAAACGAGAATCGACCCCGAAAAGGCCACAGGCCAAAAGTGGGATGCGAGACAAAAAAAAATGGGACCCGAGGACCAAAATTGGGTTCCCAGGTCGAAGACAGGGCAACCGGACAAGAAACGACCTCTAAGGCTCGAAATGAGTCCCGACGACTAAAACTTGACAAGAAGCACCCATCAGGCACCCAACTCGACACCCATGGGATGCCGACCCACCCGGGCTTCCACCTAGCACACCTTGGCACCCACCCACCCTCGCACCCAACCTCGCACCCAACTTAGCACCTTTGAACCCACATTGGCACTCACCCTGACCCTGGCACCTTGGAACCCACATTGGCACTCACCTTGACCCTGGCACCCACCTTTGCACTCACCTTGGGACCCACCCTGGCTCCCACCTCGGCACCCACCCAGACACCCACCTTGGTTCCTTGGCACCCACCTTGGATCCTTGGCACCCACCCCGACACCCACCTTGGCACGCAACTTGGCTACTTGCCACCCATCTTGGCTCCTTGACGCCCACCCCGACAACCACCCCGTGACCTACCCTGGCTAGGGTTGGTGCACACCCACCCTGGTGCCCACCTTGGCACCCACCCTATGACCCACCTTGGCACGCACCTTAGTACCCACCCCGTTACCCACCCTAGGACCCACCCCGTGACCCACCTTGGCCAGGGTGGGTGCCTTGGTGCGCACAACTTGCCTGGGCTGCACACCAGGGCGGGCTCAAGATGGCACCCGCGTTCCGTTTTTTTCACTATCTTTCAAAACGGAAATTTTAAAATCTCATTTTTTTCTTTTTTTTGCCTTTTCTGGAAATTAGTGAAGGCAGCGCATCAAAGGTGCGCAATGCTGGTGCGAACCCGGGAGCGCTCCGATGTGTGCTCCAAGGTGCGGCGTGCACGAAGTCCGAGCCCGGTTTGCCCCGGGTGCGCACCTCGCGTGCACCTTCGCCGGGGTGAGCACCTTGGCTGGGTTGCGCGCCCTGGTGCGTACCAAGGAGCGCTCTGAAGTGTGCTCCAAGGTGCGGCGTGCACGAAGTCGGAGCCCGGTTTGCCCCGGGTGTGCACCTCGGGTGCGCACCTCGCGTGCACCTTCGCTGCGGTGGGCACCTTGGCTGGGTTGCGCGCCTTGGTGGGCACCATGCAGTGCACGAAGTCGGAGCCCGGTTTGCCCCGGGCGCGCACCTCCGCCAGGGTGGGCACCTTGGTGCGCACAACTTGCCTGGGCTGCGCACCAGGAAGGGCTCAAGATGGCACCCGCGTTCCGTTTTTTTCACTATCTTTCAGAACGGAAATTTTAAAATATCGTTTTTTTTTGCCTTTTCTGGAAATTAGTGAAGGCAGCGCATCAAAGGTGCGCAACGCTGGTGCGAACCTGGGAGCGCTCCGATGTGTGCTCCAAGGTGCGGCGTGCACAAAGTCGGAGCCCGGTTTGCCCCGGGTGCGCCCTGGTGGGCACCATGGTGCGCACCAAGGAGCGCTCCGAAGTGTGCTACAAGGTGCGGCCTGCACGAAGTCGGAGCCCGGTTTGCCCCGGGTGTGCACCTCGGGTGGGCACCTTGGTGCGCATGCCTTGCCTGGGCTGCGCACCAGGGCGGGCTCAAGATGGCACCCGCGTTCCTTTTTTTTCACTATCTTTCAAAACGGAAATTTTAAAATCTCATTTTTTTTTGCCTTTTTCTGGAAATTAGTGAAGGCAGCGCATCAAAGGTGCGCACCTCGCTGCCCACCACGGTGCGCAACGCCGGTGGGCACCCGGGAGTGCTTCGAAGTGTGCTCCAAGGTGTTGCGTGCACGTTGTCGGAGCCCGGTTTGCCCCGGGTGCGCACCTCGCGTGCACCTTCGTCGGGGTGGGCACCTTGGCTTGGTTTGCCCCGGCTGCGCTCCGAAGCGGGGTTATTGGAGCGCCGCCTCTTTTTTTGTCGGAGCGTTTGGTGGGGTTTCTCGCATTGGCTCTTCCGAGGCCCGGTTGCCACCCTGGCGCGCACGAAGTCGGAAGTAGGGTTAATTGCCCGGGTGCGCACCTTTGCCAGGGTGGCACCTTACCTGGGCTGCGCACCAGGGCGGGCTCAAGATGGCACGCGCGTTCCGTTTTTTTCACTATCTTTCAAAACGGAAATTTTAAAATCTCCTTTTTTTTTTGCCTTTTCTGGAAATTAGTGAAGGCAGCGCATCAAAGGTGCGCACCTCGCTGCCCACCTTGGTGTGCTCTGAGGTGCGCACCCGGGAGCGCTACGAAGTGTGCTCCAAGGTGCGGCGTGCACGTTGTCGGAGCCCGGTTTGCCCCGGGTGCGCACCTCGCCTGCACCTTGGCCGGGGTGGGCACCTTGGCTGGGTTTGCCCAGGGTGCGCTCCGAAGCGGGGTTACTGGAGCGCCCCCTCTTTTTTTGTCAGAGAGTTTGGTGGGGTTTCTCGCATTGGCTCTTCCCAGGCCCGGTTGTTGGGTGCGCTCCCACCCTGGCGCGCGCGAAGTTGGAAGTTGGGTTAATTGCCCGGGCGCGCACCTTCGCCAGGGTGGGCACCTTGGTGCGCAAACCTTGGCTGGGCTGCGCACCAGGGCGGGCTCAAGATGGCACCAGCATTCCCTTTTTCTCACTATCTTTCAAAACGGAAATTTTAAAATCTCGTTTTTTTTTTGCCTTTTATGGAAATTAGTGAAGGCATCGCATCAAAGGTGCGCACCTCGCTGCCCACCTTGGTGTGCTCCGAGGTGCCCACCACGGTGCGCAACGCCGGTGCGAACCCGGGAGCGCCCCGATGTGTGCTCCAAGGTGCGGCGTGCACGAAGTCGGACCCCGGTTTGCCCCGGGTGCGCACCTCGCGTGCACCTTGGTGCGCACACCTTGGCTGGGTTGCGCGGCCTGGTGGGCACCATGGTGCGCACCAAGGAGCGCTCCGAAGTGTGCTCCAAGGTGCGGCGTGCACGAAGTCGGAGCCCGGTTTGCCCCGGGTGCGCACCTTCGCCGCGGTGGGCACCATGGCGTGCACGAAGTCGGAGCCCGGTTTGCCCCGGGTGCGCACCTCGCGTGCACCTTCGCCGGGGTGGGCACCTCGGCTGGGTTGCGCGCCCTGGTGCGCACCAAGGAGCGCTCTGAAGTGTGCTCCAAGGTGCGGCGTGCACGAAGTCGGAGCCCGGTTTGCCCCGGGTGTGCACCTCGCGTGCACCTTCGCTGCGGTGGGCACCTTGGCTGGGTTGCGCGCCTTGGTGGGCACCATGCAGTGCACGAAGTCGGAGCCCGGTTTGCCCCGGGCGCGCACCTCCGCCAGGGTGGGCACCTTGGTGCGCACAACTTGCCTGGGCTGCGCACCAGGAAGGGCTCAAGATGGCACCCGCGTTCCGTTTTTTTCACTATCTTTCAGAACGGAAATTTTAAAATATCGTTTTTTTTTGCCTTTTCTGGAAATTAGTGAAGGCAGCGCATCAAAGGTGCGCAACGCTGGTGCGAACCTGGGAGCGCTCCGATGTGTGCTCCAAGGTGCGGCGTGCACGAAGTCGGACCCCGGTTTGCCCCGGGTGCGCACCTCGCGTGCACCTTGGTGCGCACACCTTGGCTGGGTTGCGCGCCCTGGTGGGCACCATGGTGCGCACCAAGGAGCGCTCCGAAGTGTGCTCCAAGGTGCGGCGTGCACGAAGTCGGAGCCCGGTTTGCCCCGGGTGCGCACCTCGCGTGCACCTTCGCCGCGGTGGGCACCATGGCGTGCACGAAGTCGGAGCCCGGTTTGCCCCGGGTGCGCACCTCGCGTGCACCTTCGCCGGGGTGGGCACCTTGGTGTGCAGACCTTGGCTGGGTTGCGCGCCCTGGTGGGCACCATGGTGCGCACCAAGGAGCGCTCCGAAGTGTGCTCCAAGGTGCGGCCTGCACGAAGTCGGAGCCCGGTTTGCCCCGGGTGTGCACCTCGGGTGGGCACCTTGGTGCGCATGCCTTGCCTGGGCTGCGCACCAGGGCGGGCTCAAGATGGCACCCGCGTTCCTTTTTTTTCACTATCTTTCAAAACGGAAATTTTAAAATCTCATTTTTTTTTGCCTTTTTCTGGAAATTAGTGAAGGCAGCGCATCAAAGGTGCGCACCTCGCTGCCCACCATGGTGCGCAACGCCGGTGGGCACCCGGGAGTGCTTCGAAGTGTGCTCCAAGGTGTTGCGTGCACGTTGTCGGAGCCCGGTTTGCCCCGGGTGCGCACCTCGCGTGCACCTTCGTCGGGGTGGGCACCTTGGCTTGGTTTGCCCCGGCTGCGCTCCGAAGCGGGGTTATTGGAGCGCCGCCTCTTTTTTTGTCGGAGCGTTTGGTGGGGTTTCTCGCATTGGCTCTTCCGAGGCCCGGTTGCCACCCTGGCGCGCACGAAGTCGGAAGTAGGGTTAATTTCCCGGGTGCGCACCTTTGCCAGGGTGGCACCTTACCTGGGCTGCGCACCAGGGCGGGCTCAAGATGGCACGCGCGTTCCGTTTTTTTCACTATCTTTCAAAACGGAAATTTTAAAATCTCCTTTTTTTTTTGCCTTTTCTGGAAATTAGTGAAGGCAGCGCATCAAAGGTGCGCACCTCGCTGCCCACCTTGGTGTGCTCTGAGGTGCGCACCCGGGAGCGCTACGAAGTGTGCTCCAAGGTGCGGCGTGCACGTTGTCGGAGCCCGGTTTGCCCCGGGTGCGCACCTCGCCTGCACCTTGGCCGGGGTGGGCACCTTGGCTGGGTTTGCCCAGGGTGCGCTCCGAAGCGGGGTTACTGGAGCGCCCCCTCTTTTTTTGTCAGAGAGTTTGGTGGGGTTTCTCGCATTGGCTCTTCCCAGGCCCGGTTGTTGGGTGCGCTCCCACCCTGGCGCGCGCGAAGTTGGAAGTTGGGTTAATTGCCCGGGCGCGCACCTTCGCCAGGGTGGGCACCTTGGTGCGCAAACCTTGGCTGGGCTGCGCACCAGGGCGGGCTCAAGATGGCACCAGCATTCCCTTTTTCTCACTATCTTTCAAAACGGAAATTTTAAAATCTCGTTTTTTTTTTGCCTTTTATGGAAATTAGTGAAGGCATCGCATCAAAGGTGCGCACCTCGCTGCCCACCTTGGTGTGCTCCGAGGTGCCCACCACGGTGCGCAACGCCGGTGCGAACCCGGGAGCGCCCCGATGTGTGCTCCAAGGTGCGGCGTGCACGAAGTCGGACCCCGGTTTGCCCCGGGTGCGCACCTCGCGTGCACCTTGGTGCGCACACCTTGGCTGGGTTGCGCGGCCTGGTGGGCACCATGGTGCGCACCAAGGAGCGCTCCGAAGTGTGCTCCAAGGTGCGGCGTGCACGAAGTCGGAGCCCGGTTTGCCCCGGGTGCGCACCTTCGCCGCGGTGGGCACCATGGCGTGCACGAAGTCGGAGCCCGGTTTGCCCCGGGTGCGCACCTCGCGTGCACCTTCGCCGGGGTGGGCACCTCGGCTGGGTTGCGCGCCCTGGTGCGCACCAAGGAGCGCTCTGAAGTGTGCTCCAAGGTGCGGCGTGCACGAAGTCGGAGCCCGGTTTGCCCCGGGTGTGCACCTCGCGTGCACCTTCGCTGCGGTGGGCACCTTGGCTGGGTTGCGCGCCTTGGTGGGCACCATGCAGTGCACGAAGTCGGAGCCCGGTTTGCCCCGGGCGCGCACCTCCGCCAGGGTGGGCACCTTGGTGCGCACAACTTGCCTGGGCTGCGCACCAGGAAGGGCTCAAGATGGCACCCGCGTTCCGTTTTTTTCACTATCTTTCAGAACGGAAATTTTAAAATATCGTTTTTTTTTGCCTTTTCTGGAAATTAGTGAAGGCAGCGCATCAAAGGTGCGCAACGCTGGTGCGAACCTGGGAGCGCTCCGATGTGTGCTCCAAGGTGCGGCGTGCACGAAGTCGGACCCCGGTTTGCCCCGGGTGCGCACCTCGCGTGCACCTTGGTGCGCACACCTTGGCTGGGTTGCGCGCCCTGGTGGGCACCATGGTGCGCACCAAGGAGCGCTCCGAAGTGTGCTCCAAGGTGCGGCGTGCACGAAGTCGGAGCCCGGTTTGCCCCGGGTGCGCACCTCGCGTGCACCTTCGCCGCGGTGGGCACCATGGCGTGCACGAAGTCGGAGCCCGGTTTGCCCCGGGTGCGCACCTCGCGTGCACCTTCGCCGGGGTGGGCACCTTGGTGTGCAGACCTTGGCTGGGTTGCGCGCCCTGGTGGGCACCATGGTGCGCACCAAGGAGCGCTCCGAAGTGTGCTCCAAGGTGCGGCCTGCACGAAGTCGGAGCCCGGTTTGCCCCGGGTGTGCACCTCGGGTGGGCACCTTGGTGCGCATGCCTTGCCTGGGCTGCGCACCAGGGCGGGCTCAAGATGGCACCCGCGTTCCTTTTTTTTCACTATCTTTCAAAACGGAAATTTTAAAATCTCATTTTTTTTTGCCTTTTTCTGGAAATTAGTGAAGGCAGCGCATCAAAGGTGCGCACCTCGCTGCCCACCACGGTGCGCAACGCCGGTGGGCACCCGGGAGTGCTTCGAAGTGTGCTCCAAGGTGCTGCGTGCACGTTGTCGGAGCCCGGTTTGCCCCGGGTGCGCACCTCGCGTGCACCTTCGTCGGGGTGGGCACCTTGGCTGGGTTTGCCCCGGCTGCGCTCCGAAGCGGGGTTATTGGAGCGCCGCCTCTTTTTTTGTCGGAGCGTTTGGTGGGGTTTCTCGCATTGGCTCTTCCGAGGCCCGGTTGCCACCCTGGCGCGCACGAAGTCGGAAGTAGGGTTAATTGCCCGGGTGCGCACCTTTGCCAGGGTGGGCACCTTACCTGGGCTGCGCACCAGGGCGGGCTCAAGATGGCACGCGCGTTCCGTTTTTTTCACTATCTTTCAAAACGGAAATTTTAAAATCTCCTTTTTTTTTTGCCTTTTCTGGAAATTAGTGAAGGCAGCGCATCAAAGGTGCGCACCTCGCTGCCCACCTTGGTGTGCTCTGAGGTGCGCACCCGGGAGCGCTACGAAGTGTGCTCCAAGGTGCGGCGTGCACGTTGTCGGAGCCCGGTTTGCCCCGGGTGCGCACCTCGCCTGCACCTTGGCCGGGGTGGGCACCTTGGCTGGGTTTGCCCAGGGTGCGCTCCGAAGCGGGGTTACTGGAGCGCCCCCTCTTTTTTTGTCAGAGCGTTTGGTGGGGTTTCTCGCATTGGCTCTTCCCAGGCCCGGTTGTTGGGTGCGCTCCCACCCTGGCGCGCGCGAAGTTGGAAGTTGGGTTAATTGCCCGGGCGCGCACCTTCGCCAGGGTGGGCACCTTGGTGCGCACACCTTGGCTGGGCTGCGCACCAGGGCGGGCTCAAGATGGCACCAGCATTCCCTTTTTCTCACTATCTTTCAAAACGGAAATTTTAAAATCTCGTTTTTTTTTTGCCTTTTATGGAAATTAGTGAAGGCATCGCATCAAAGGTGCGCACCTCGCTGCCCACCTTGGTGTGCTCCGAGGTGCCCACCACGGTGCGCAACGCCGGTGCGAACCCGGGAGCGCCCCGATGTGTGCTCCAAGGTGCGGCGTGCACGAAGTCGGACCCCGGTTTGCCCCGGGTGCGCACCTCGCGTGCACCTTCGCCGGGGTGGGCACCTCGGCTGGGTTGCGCGCCCTGGTGCGCACCAAGGAGCGCTCCGAAGTGTGCTCCAAGGTGCGGCGTGCACGAAGTCGGAGCCCGGTTTGCCCCGGGTGCGCACCTCGCGTGCACCTTCGCCAGGGTGGGCACCTCGGTGCGCACACCTTCTCAATGTTTTCTTGCCATTTCTGGAAATTGGTGAAGGCAGCGCATCAAAGGTGCGCACCTCGGTGTGCTCCGAGGTGCGAACCCGAGAGCGCTCCGAGGTGCCCACGAAGTCGAAAGTCGGGTTAATTGCATTGTTTTCCCCGGGTGCGCTCCGAGGTGCGCAACATCGGCGCGCACCAAGGAGGGCTCCGAAGTGTGCTCCAAGGTGCGCACGATGGCGTGCACCTCTGGTGCGCACGATTCGGAGCTCGGTTTGACCGGGGTGCGCACACCTTGGCTGGGTTGCGCACCTTTTGTGCGCTCCAAGGTGCGCACGAAGTCGGAGCTCGGTTTGCCCCGGGTGCGCACCTTCGCCAGGGTGCGCACCTTGATGCGCACGCCTTGGCTGGGCTGCGCACCTTGGTGGGCGCCATGGTGCGCACCTTTCGTGCGCTCCAAGGTGCGCACGAAGTCGGAGCTCGGTTTGCCCCGGGTGCGCACCTTGGTGGGCGCCATGGTGCACTCCGAGGTGCCCAAGATTGGTGCGCACCAAGGAGCGCTCCGAAGTGCGCTCCAAGGTGCGCGCGAAGTCGAAAGTTGGGTTAATTGTCCGGTTTGCCTCGGGTGCGCACCTTGCGTGCACCTTCGCCAGGGTGGGCGCCTTGGTGCGCACACCTTGGCTGGGCTGCGCACACCTTGGCACCCGCGTTTCCTTCATTTTAAATTTTTTTTTTTTACAATCTCTCAAGTGGGAAATTCTATAATCTCAACTTTTTTTGCCTTTTCAGGAAACTTTTGAATGGAGCGCATCATTGGTGCGCTCCGAAGTGTGCTCCAAAGCTCTCTCCAGCTGCGTGCACCTGCCCCGGCCGCGCACCCGGCCCCGCCCAGCTTCGCTCACCTGTCCCGGGCGTCTGGTGCGGAACCTTAGAGTAAGAAACATCACCGTGCACCTTGGCCAACGTGCGCGACTCGACCGAGCGCGCACTGGCCGAGGTGCACACCGATTTCACCTGGGTGCGCGCGCAGCACCTCGGGCGCACCGGGGTGCGCGCACAACGCCCGGGTTGCACCGTGGCCTGTGTGCTCGGGGCGCCTCGGGTGCGCGCTCGGTGTCGCCCCCGCGCGCGCGGTAGTGCGGGCAGCGCACCCCGGCCCGGCCCGGCCCCGACGAGAACGCAAACGGGCAAAAGGTTTATTCAAATAGCATTGCGACGCCCGGCGAAAAACTAAAAAAGGGTGCAACACCGGGACTTCCCGGGAGGTCACCCATCCCAGTACTACTCCGGCCCAAGCGCGCTTAACTGCGGAGTTCTGATGGGATCCGGTGCACTAACGCTGGTATGATCGCACCCGTTATGAGCTTGTCGCAGTGTGTACTTAGCAAACCGCGACCCACGTGCGAATCCACCCCGGCCACCCACCCCCGTCGAGGTGCACACCCTCCCTCGCGAAGTGCGCCCCGTTCGCCAAGTGTGAGCCCTGCCCGGGTGCGCGCACCTTGCTAGGGCGTCGGGTGTGCACCCGGCCCGGCCTACGTGCGTGCACCTGGAGGGGGCGTCGTGTGCGTGCAGTGTCCCGTCTGCAACGCGGTGCCCACACACCACCTCGGGCGCAACGACCTGCGCTCACATGTGGGCCGAGTGCACCTTGGTGCATGTTCGGGGCGCCTCGGGTGCACGCTCGATCTTGCCCCGGTGCACCAAGGCGCTCGGTTTGCCCCGGGTGCGCACTTGGTGCAAGGTGGGCACCCAAAATAGGGATCAAGCACCAAAACACAAGTTTCGGGATGCAAAATGGGACCCAAGGACCACAAATGCGTTCCAAGACCCATGATGGGTCCACGAGAACAAAAATGTGTTCCGAGACTTAATAAACAAATATTGGGTTTTAGGAGAAGAAACATGCTCTGATGCCCAAAACGAGAATCGACCCCGAAAAGGCCACAGGCCAAAAGTGGGATGCGAGACAAAAAAAAATGGGACCCGAGGACCAAAATTGGGTTCCCAGGTCGAAGACAGGGCAACCGGACAAGAAACGACCTCTAAGGCTCGAAATGAGTCCCGACGACTAAAACTTGACAAGAAGCACCCATCAGGCACCCAACTCGACACCCATGGGATGCCGACCCACCCGGGCTTCCACCTAGCACACCTTGGCACCCACCCACCCTCGCACCCAACCTCGCACCCAACTTAGCACCTTTGAACCCACATTGGCACTCACCCTGACCCTGGCACCTTGGAACCCACATTGGCACTCACCTTGACCCTGGCACCCACCTTTGCACTCACCTTGGGACCCACCCTGGCTCCCACCTCGGCACCCACCCAGACACCCACCTTGGTTCCTTGGCACCCACCTTGGATCCTTGGCACCCACCCCGACACCCACCTTGGCACGCAACTTGGCTACTTGCCACCCACCTTGGCTCCTTGACGCCCACCCCGACAACCACCCCGTGACCTACCCTGGCTAGGGTTGGTGCACACCCACCCTGGTGCCCACCTTGGCACCCACCCTATGACCCACCTTGGCACGCACCTTAGTACCCACCCCGTTACCCACCCTAGGACCCACCCCGTGACCCACCTTGGCCAGGGTGGGTGCACCCACCCTGGTGCCCACCTTGGCACCCACCCATCCTAGCACCCAGCCTGTGACCGGGCTTGGAACCCAACCTTGCACCCGCACCCGTCTTGGCCAGTGTGGGTGCGCACCCATCCTGGCACCCACGTTGTGACACACCCTTTAACCCACGCACCCTAGCACCCACGTTGGCACCCACCTTGGAACCCAACCTAGCAACTTGGCACCCACCCCGTGACCCACCTTGGCATCCACCATAGCAGTCGCCGACTTGGCACCCACCTCGGCACCCACCTTGACACTTGTGGACCCACCTTGCCACTCACCCTAGCATCGACCCATCCTAGCACCCACCCTGGCACCTTTGCACCCTAGCACTCACCCATCCTAGCACCTAACCTGTGACCCACCTTGACACTCACCCTCGCACCCACCTTGGAACCCAACCTAGCACCCACCCACCCTGACACCAACCCTAGCACCTACCCACCCTTGCACCCACCCTGTGACCCATCTTGGCACCCACCCATCCTACCACTCAACCTATCACCCACCTTCTCACCCACCTTGGCATCCACCTTAGCACCCACCCACACTGGCACCTTGGCACCCACCTCGGGCAAGGTGGGTGCACACCCACCCTGGCACCCAATTTAGAACCCACCGAGCATGTTACCCACCTTGGCACCCACATTGCAGCCCACCCTAGTACCCACCCTATGACCCACATTGGCATCCACACCCTAGCACCCAGGCACCTCGACACCCGCCTTGACACCCACCCTAGCACTGAACCTGTGACCCACCTTGGAACTCACCCTAGAACCCACCCACCCTGTGAACCACCTTGGCATCCACCTTAGCACCCACCCACCTTGGCACCCACTCTAGCACTCACCCATCCTAACACCCAACTTGTTACCCACCTTGGCACCCGCCCTCGCGTCCACCTTGAAACCCACCCTAGCACCCACCCACGCAGGAGCCCACCTTGGCACCCAACCTAACACCCACGCATCCTGGCACCCAACTTGTGACCCACCTTGGAACCCACCCTAGTACCCACCTTTGAACCCACTATATCACCAACCCACCTTGGCACCCACCCTATGACCCTCTTTGGAATCCACCCTAGCACGCACCCACCCTGGCACCCACCATGGAGCGCACCCTAGCACCCACCCACCTCGGCACGCACCTCAACACCCACCTTGGTGTGCGCACTGCGCCAACCTCTCAAAGACCCTATGTGGTGCGCTCCAAAGTGTACACCTTTGGTGCGCTCCAAGGTGCGCACCTTTGGTGCACACCGAGGTGCACACCAAAGTGTGCACCGAGGTGAGCACCAAAGTGCACTCCAGGGTGCACACCAAGGCGTGCACCTTTGGTGCGGTCAATGCAAACGAATTCGGAAGTTGGGGTCGATGTCCTAATCGCTGCTGCAGACTACACGTATGAGAATCGGACAAATAGCTTTATATAGGGGAGGTGTTGCGTTTGATGGGTCGACTCCCCTGGTTGTGTGCACTGCACCAACTTCAAAGACCCTGTCTTGTTTAAGAAGTCAAAAGTTGGGGTGGATGTCCTAATCATTGCTGCAGTCTACGCATGTATGAGAATCAGACAAATAGCTTATATAGGGGAGGTGTTGCATTCGGTGGGTTGACTCCCCTGGTTGTGCGCACTGCGCCAACCTCAAAGACCCCGCATAGCAGAAGAAGTCGGAAGTCGGATTTTGGTGAGCACCAAGGCGTGCACCTTTGGTGCGGTCAACGCAGACGAATTCAGAAGTTGGGGTGGATGTCCTAATCGTTGTTGCAGGCTACACATGTATGAGAATCAGACAAATAGCTTATATAGGGGAGGTGTTGGGTTTGATGGGTCAACTCCCTTGGTTGTGCGCATTACGCCAACCTCAAAGACCTTGTTTTCGTTAAGAAGTCAAAAGTTGGGGTCAATGTCCTAATGGCTCCTGCAGGCTACACATGTATGAGAATCGGACAAATAGCTTATATAGGGGAGGTGTTGGGTTTGATGGGTCGACTCCCCTGGTTGTGCGCATTACGTCAACCTCAAAGACCTTGTTTTCGTTAAGAAGTCAAAAGTTGGGGTCGATGTCCTAATTGCTCCTGTAGACTACACATGTATGAGAATCAGACAAATAGCTTATATAGGGGAGGTGTTGGGTTTGATGGGTTGACTCCCCTAGTTGTTCGCATTACACCAACCTCAAAGACCTTGTTTTCGTTTAGAAGCCGAAAGTTGGGGTCGATGTCCTAATTGCTCCTGCAGGCTACGCATGTATGAGAATCAGACAAATAGCTTATATAGGGGAGGTGTTGGGTTTGATGGGTCGACTCCCCTGGTTGTGCGCATTGCGCCAACCTCAAAGACCCTGCATTGCGGATGAAGTCGAAAGTCAGAGTTTGGTGTGCTACAAGGTGTGGTCGAAGGTGCTCACCTAGGTGTGCACCTTTGGAGCACAGGAAAAGTGCCCTCCAAAAGTGCGCACCTTTGGAGTGCACAAAAGTGCCCTCCAAAAGTGCGCACCTTTGGAGCGCAGAAAAGTGCCCTCCAAAAAGTGCCCTCCAAAAGTGCGCACCTTTGGAGCGCAGAAAAGTGCCCTCCAAAAAGTGCCCTCCAAAAGTGCGCACCTTTGGAGCGCAGAAAAGTGCCCTCCAAAAAGTGCCCTCCAAAAGTGCGCACCTTTGGAGCGCAGAAAAGTGCCCTCCAAAAAGTGCCCTCCAAAAGTGCGCACCTTTGGAGCGCAGAAAAGTGCCCTCCAAAAAGTGCCCTCCAAAAGTGCGCACCTTTGGAGCGCAGAAAAGTGCCCTCCAAAAAGTGCCCTCCAAAAGTGCGCACCTTTGGAGCGCAGAAAAGTGCCCTCCAAAAAGTGCCCTCCAAAAGTGCGCACCTTTGGAGCGCAGAAAAGTGCCCTCCAAAAAGTGCCCTCCAAAAGTGCGCACCTTTGGAGCGCAGAAAAGTGCCCTCCAAAAAGTGCCCTCCAAAAGTGCGCACCTTTGGAGCGCAGAAAAGTGCCCTCCAAAAAGTGCCCTCCAAAAGTGCGCACCTTTGGAGCGCAGAAAAGTGCCCTCCAAAAGTGCGCACCTTTGGAGCGCACAAAAGTGCCCTCCAAAAGTGCGCACTTTTGGTGCGCACCAAGGCGCTGGTTCGGTCGTTGCAGGCGAGTTCGGAAGTTGGGGTCGATGTCCTGAGCGGAGGTGCAAACTACACAGGTGTCGGAATCGGACAAATAGCTTATATAGGGGAGGTGTATGCTTCGATGGGTCGACTCCCCAGGTTGAGCGCACCGCGCCAACCTCAAAGACCCTACGGTATGGATGATGTCGGAAGTTGGGTCCGATGACCGATTCGATTAGTAGGTATGCTCATGAGGTCGGAATTTGGGTCCGATGACCTGCCATGTGCAGGAAGGCGAATGTTGACACTGTGCGTTGCAAGGTGCACACCAAGGCGCTGGTGCGGTCTTTTTAGTCGAGTTCGGAAGTTGGGGTCGATGTCCTGATCGGAGGTGCAAGCTACACAGGTGTGGGAATCGGACAAATAGCTTATATAGGGGAGGTGTATGCTTCGTTGGGTCGACTCCCCGGGTTGAGCGCACCGCGCCAACCTCAAAGACCCTACGGTATGGATGAAGTCGGAAGTTGGGTCCGATGACCGATTCGATATGTAGGCATACTCGCGAGGTCGGAATTTGGGTCCGATGACCTGCCACGTGCAGGAAGGCGAATGTTGGCACTGTGCGTTGCAAGGTGCGCACCAAGGCGCTGGTTCGGTCGTTGGAGGCGAGTTCGGAAGTTGGGGTCGATGTCTTGATCGGAGGTGCAAACTACACAGGTGTGGGAATCGGACAAATAGCTTATATAGGGGAGGTGTATGCTTCGTTGGGTCGACTCCCCGGGTTGAGCGCACCGCGCCAACCTCAAAGACCCTACGGTATGGATGAAGTCGGAAGTTGGGTCCGATGACCGATTCGATATGTAGGCATACTCGCGAGGTCGGAATTTGGGTCCGATGACCTGCCATGTGCAGGAAGGCGAATGTTGGGACTGTGCGTCGCAAGGTGCGCACCAAGGCGCTGGTGCCGTCGTTGCAGTCGAGTTCGGAAGTTGGGGTCGATGTCCTGGTCAGAGGTGCAAACTACACAGGTGTGGGAATCGGACAAATAGCTTATATAGGGGAGGTGTATGCTTCGATGGGTCGACTCCCTGGGTTGAGCGCACCGCGCCAACCTCAAAGACCCTACAGTATGGATGAAGTCGGAAGTTGGGTCCGATGACCGATTCGATACGTAGGCATATTGGCGAGGTCTGAATTTGTGTCCGATGACCTGCCATGCGCAGGAAGGCGGAATTTGGGTCCGATGACCGAGTTGATGGCGTGCCATGCGCAGAAAGGCGGAATTTGGGTCCGATGACCGAGTTGATGTTGATGGCCCGCCATGCACAGGAAGGCGGAATTTGGGTCCGATGACCGATTTGAAGGCGTGCCATACGCAAAAAGGCGGAGTTTGGGTCCGATGACCGAGTTGATATTGATGGCCCGCCATGCGCAGGAAGGCGGAATTTGGGTCCGATGACCTGACATACGCATGGAGTCCGACTCGGGGGCCGATGTTCGATTCGATGACTTGCATTGTGGGTAAAGTCGGAAGTTGTGGTCTTTGACCCGATTCGATGACCAGACTTCGGCTGCTTGAGAATCGGACAAATAACTTATATAGGGGAGGTAGTGTTCTCGAGCATCCTCCCCCCGTGCCCGTTTATGTCGATTGATGCTGGTGCTCGACTGGTTGGAGCGCTCGGATGCAAAAATCTTGCACCAGGATTTATCGATTGTGATGGACACGGCAAGTCTCCTGATTGCTATGCAGGAGCTCATCGTGAATCTCTATGCGGCCTTGGTATGGACTCGACCTGCGGAATGGTTCGGCAATGGTAGTCGCTCCAACACGTCCTTGCAATGGCCACAGAGGTGATTCGACTAGAGCTCCAGTCTAGCTTTTGGGTTGCTTGGCGGACTGGTATAGCCGCGATCGAGTTCCGGCCATGAACGTTTTAGATAGCTCTTGGGCTTTCTGGGACGGAAGTCGGAAGTTTGGGCTGTTGTCCGATTTGATGACCATTCTTCGGATGTGTGAGAATCGGACAAATAACTTATATAGGGGACTGTGTTGTCTCACGCAGCCCCCTCCGTGCCCCTCTATCTCGACCGATGTTGGTGCTTGAAAGGGTTGGGATCGCTCGGATTTATAAACGTGCACCACCATTTGTCGAGTGTGAGGGACGCGGCAGGTCTCCTAAATGCTATGCGGGCGCTCTCTGAGAATCTCTATCCGGCCTCGACACAGACTAGTCTTGCTGAATGGTTTGGCACTGGTAGTCGATCCAACACGTCGTTGTTGTGGCCGCCTAGGCGATTCGATTCGAGCCCCCGTCTAGCTTTTGGGTTGCTTGGCGGATTTTGCCCTATCCGCAAGTGAGCTCGGTCCCTAAACGTTCGAGAAACCCGATTGCTATGCGCCGACTCTCTTTCTTGCGAGCCTCCATCTAGCTTTTGGGTCTCTACGGAACGGAAGTCGGAATCTGGGACCGTTGTTTGATTCGACGAGGCAGACTACGGTTGTGCGAGAATCGGACAAATAACTTATATAGGGGAGGTGTTGACTGGAGCATTCTCCCCCGTGCCCCTCTAACTCGACCAATGCTGGCGCTCGAACGGTGGTAGCGCTCGGATTTTCATTGAGCGCCAGCATTGGTCGATTTAGAGGGGCATGCGAGATTCCCGAATGCTATGCGAGGGCTCTAACGGAAATGTCTATTGGTTTCGGTATGGATGCAATTGCGAGTGGTTCGGCAAAGGTAGTCGTTCCGATGCGTCCATGTCGTGGCCAAATCGATAATTCGATTTGAGCCCTCGTATAGCATTTGGGTCTCTCGATGTGATTCCGCATTCCAGTCCCTTTGGGCACTGCTTGAGCCGCATCCCAGGGGGTTCCCTTCCCAATAATCTGCCTCGCAACCCGATTGCTATGCGGTGAGGCTCCTCGGCCGCCTCGGAACTATCTGTGTATCAGACGCATCGCGGGATAAGGGGTTGGCAACGGTAGTCGCCCCAAGCGCGTCCGATGCTTGGACCATTCCGAGGCGGCCCTGAAGCCTCTTCCGTCTAGCCGTTGGGTCCTTCTCGCCGCATCCCTCGCCTCGCACCCCGATTGCTATGCGGTGAGGCTCCTCGGCCGCCTCGGAACTATCTGTGTATCGGACGCGTCGCGGGATAAGGGGTTGTCACTGGTAGTCGCCCCAAGCGCGTCCGATGCTTGGACCATTCCGAGGCGGCCCTGAAGCCTCTTCCGTCTAGCCGTTGGGTCCTTCTCGCCGCATCCCTCGCCTCGCACCCCGATTGCTATGCGGTGAGGCTCCTCGGCCGCCTCGGAACTATCTGTGTATCGGACGCGTCGCGGGATAAGGGGTTGTCACTGGTAGTCGCCCCAAGCGCGTCCGATGCTTGGACCATTCCGAGGCGGCCCTGAAGCCTCTTCCGTCTAGCCGTTGGGTCCTTCTCGCCGCATCCCTCGCCTCGCACCCCGATTGCTATGCGGTGAGGCTCCTCGGCCGCCTCGGAACTATCTGTGTATCGGACGCGTCGCGGGATAAGGGGTTGTCACTGGTAGTCGCCCCAAGCGCGTTCGATGCTTGGACCATTCCGAGGCGGCCCTGAAGCCTCTTCCGTCTAGCCGTTGGGTCCTTCTCGCCGCATCCCTCGCCTCGCACCCCGATTGCTATGCGGTGAGGCTCCTCGGCCGCCTTGGAACTATCTGTGTATCGGACGCGTCGCGGGATAAGGGGTTGTCACTGGTAGTCGCCCCAAGCGCGTCCGATGCTTGGACCATTCCGAGGCGGACCCGAAGCCTCTTCCGTCTAGCCGTTGGGTCCTTCTCGCCGCATCCTTCGCCTCGCACCCCGATTGCTATGCGGTGAGGCTCCTCGGCCGCCTCGGAACTATCTGTGTATCGGACGCGTCGCGGGATAAGGGGTTGTCACTGGTAGTCGCCCCAAGCGCGTCCGATGCTTGGACCATTCCGAGGCGGACCCGAAGCCTCTTCCGTCTAGCCGTTGGGTCCTTCTCGCCGCATCCCTCGCCTCGCACCCCGATTGCTATGCGGTGAGGCTCCTCGGCCGCCTTGGAACTATCTGTGTATCGGACGCGTCGCGGGATAAGGGGTTGTCACTGGTAGTCGCCCCAAGCGCGTCCGATGCTTGGACCATTCCGAGGCGGACCCGAAGCCTCTTCCGTCTAGCCGTTGGGTCCTTCTCGCCGCATCCCTCGCCTCGCACCCCGATTGCTATGCGGTGAGGCTCCTCGGCCGCCTTGGAACTATCTGTGTATCGGACGCGTCGCGGGATAAGGGGTTGTCACTGGTAGTCGCCCCAAGCGCGTCCGATGCTTGGACCATTCCGAGGCGGACCCGAAGCCTCTTCCGTCTAGCCGTTGGGTCCTTCTCGCCGCATCCCTCGCCTCGCACCCCGATTGCTATGCGGTGAGGCTCCTCGGCCGCCTTGGAACTATCTGTGTATCGGACGCGTCGCGGGATAAGGGGTTGTCACTGGTAGTCGCCCCAAGCGCGTCCGATGCTTGGACCATTCCGAGGCGGCCCCGAAGCCTCTTCCGTCTAGCCGTTGGGTCCTTCTCGCCGCATCCCTCGCCTCGCACCCCGATTGCTATGCGGTGAGGCTCCTCGGCCGCCTTGGAACTATCTGTGTATCGGACGCGTCGCGGGATAAGGGGTTGTCACTGGTAGTCGCCCCAAGCGCGTCCGATGCTTGGACCATTCCGAGGCGGCCCCGAAGCCTCTTCCGTGTAGCCGTTGGGTCCTTCTCGCCGCATCCCTCGCCTCGCACCCCGATTGCTATGCGGTGAGGCTCCTCGGCCGCCTTGGAACTATCTGTGTATCGGACGCGTCGCGGGATAAGGGGTTGTCACTGGTAGTCGCCCCAAGCGCATCCGATGCTTGGACCATTCCGAGGCGGACCTGAAGCCTCTTCCCTCTAGCCGTTGGGGCTTTCTCGCCGCATCCCTCGCCTCGCACCCTGATTGCTATGCTGTGAGGCTCCTCGGCCGCCTTGGAACTATCTGTGTATCGGACGCATCGCGGGATAAGGGGTTGGCAGTGGTAGTCGCCCCAAGCGCATCCGATGCTTGGACCATTCCGAGGCGGCCCTGCAGCCTCTTCCGTCTAGCCGTTGGGGCCATCTCGCCGCATCCCCCACCTCGCACCACGATTGCTATGCGGTGAGGCTCCTTGGCCGCCTCGGAACTATCTGTGTATCGGACGCATCGCGGGATAAGGGGTTGTCACTGGTAGTCGCCCCAAGCGCGTCCGATGCTTGGACTATTCCGAGGCGGCCCTGCAGCCTCTTCCGTCTAGCCGTTGGGGCCATCTCGCTGCATCCCCCACCTCCTCGGCCGCCTCGGAACTATCTGTGTATCGGACGCATCGCGGGATAAGGGGTTGGCAGTGGTAGTCGCCCCAAGCGCGTCCGATGCTTGGACTATTCCGAGGCAGCCCTGCAGCCTCTTCCGTCTAGCCTTTGGGGCCATCTCGCCGCATCCCTCGCCTCGCACCCCGATTGCTATGCGGTGAGGCTCCTCGGCCGCCTGGGAACTATCTTCGTATCGGACGCATCGCGGGATAAGGGGTTGTCACTGGTAGTCGCCCCAAGCGCGTCCGATGCTTGGACTATTCCGAGGCGGCCCTGTGGCCTCTTCCGTCTAGCCGTTGGGGCCATCTCGCCGCATCCCCCACCTCGCACCCCGATTGCTATGCGGTGAGGCTCTTCGGCCGCCTTGGAACTATCTTCGTATCGGACGCATCGCGGGATAAGGGGTTGTCACTGGTAGTGGCCCCAAGCGCGTCCGATGCTTGGACTATTCCGAGGCGGCCCTGCAGCCTCTTCCGTCTAGCCGTTGGGGCCATCTCGCCGCATCCCCCACCTCGCACCCCGATTGCTATGCGGTGAGGCTCCTCGGCCGCCTTGGAACTATCTTCGTATCGGACGCATCGCGGGATAAGGGGTTGTCACTGGTAGTCGCCCCAAGCGCGTCCGATGCTTGGACTATTCCGACGCGGCCCTGTGGCCTCTTCCGTCTAGCCGTTGGGGCCATCTCGCCGCATCCCCCACCTCGCACCCCGATTGCTATGCGGTGAGGCTCCTCGGCCGCCTTGGAACCATCTTCGTATCGGACGCATCGCGGGATAGGGGGCTGTCACTGGTAGTCGCCCCAAGCGTGTCCGATGCTTGGACCATTCCTAGGCGGCCCTGAAGCCTCTTCCGTCTAGCCGTTGGGGCCTTCCCGCCCCATCCCTCGCCTCGCACCCCCGATTGCTATGCGGTGAGGCTCCTCGGCCGCCTTGGAACCATCTGTGTATCGGACGCATCGCGGGATAAGGGGTTGGCACTGGCAGTCGCCCCAAGCGCGTCCGATGCTTGGACCATTCCGAGGTGGCCCTGAAGCCTCTTCCGTCTAGCCGTTGGGGCCTTCCCGCCCCATCCCTCGCCTCGCACCCCGATTGATATGCGGTGAGGCTCCTCGGCCGCCTTGGAACTATCTGTGTATCGGACGCATCGCGGGATAAGGGGTTGGCACTGGTAGTCGTCCCAATCGCATCCGATGCTTGGACCATTCCGAGGCGGCCCTGCAGCCTCTTCCGTTTAGCCGTCGGGGCCTTCCCGCCGCATCCCTCGCCTCGCATCCCGATTCCTATGCGGTGAGTCTTCTCGGCCGCCGCGGAACTATACCTGTTATTGCTACTGCATCCTTCGGCTGGTAACCTCCTCTGCCGCCTTGGAACGTTCTCTTTGTCGGACGCGTCGCGGGATAAGGGGTTGGCACTGGTAGTCGCCCCAAGCGCGCCCGATGCATAGACCGCTCCGAGTCGACCTTGCTTTCAGCCTCTCACATGCATAGACCTCTCTGAGTCGACCCTGCAGCCTCTCACGTTTAGCCTTTGGAATCTCGCCTCACAACATGATTGCTATCCTTGATGCATCCCTTGCCTCGAGCCCTGATTGCTTTCTTGGCTGCATCCCTCCTCTCCTCACAGCCCGGTTGTCATCACTGCTTCATCCGTCGCTTCATGCATTCTGGCTGCTGGGCCCTTCCCACCGCACACCTCGATTGCTATCTCTTCTGCATCACACACCCCGATTGCTATCTCTGCTACATCCCTCGGCTCTCACTTCTGCATCCTTCGCCTCACACCTCGATTGCTATCAATGCTGCATCCGTAACCTCACACCCCGATTGCTATGCGGGGAGGCTCCTTGGCCGCCTTGGAAATTTCTGTGTGTCGGACGCACCGCGGGATAAGGGGTTGGCACTGGTAGTCGCCCCAAGTGCGCCCGATTCTTAGACCGCTTCGAGGTGACCTCGTAGCCTCTTTCGTCTAGGCTTCCTGCCTTCAACGCCCTTTTTACACCTCGATTGCTATGCGCGGGCTCGTTGGCGTCTATCACCTCTCTGCGAAGAGTGGCACGATGATTGTTGGGGTAAATCGTAGCAGTCCGATCTCTGGCCTTGGGCCATTGTGAGGGCTGATCGATTTCCTGTGCGCATCTCGTGTTCGCCCAGTAACAGACTCGACGACTTGTAATCGGTCTTGTTCCCGATTGTTCCTGGAGGTAGTCTTCGGAACTCTTGGATTTGACCTGTCACTCGAACTGTCCTCTTCCGAGGATGCTTGTGTGTGTGTGCTTGTGCCATTTCCTTGGCGGTATTAACGAGATATTAAAGAGCGGAGTGAGCGCCTCGCCCAGCTATGTTTGGGGCTCTCACTCCCTTACCCGGTGTGCGACCGCTTTGCACGTAGGTTGCGGAGCATCGCGACTCTTTCGATGTTTGGCGGTTGTCTTCCGGTGATGCGTTGGTCCCGAAGTGCACGTTACTAGCATTTCTGCCATTGTTCTCGATCTTTGGCACGTTCCTTCGTTGCAATTGGATATATATCTCCGTTTATACGCGCAGGCTTCTCCCGCCTATTCAGCGCTGTCCCACTCTCAGCACTCTCGTGGTCTCCTTGGCTTCTCTCTCCCGTGAGCGAGCTCTCTTCTCGAGTCTTTTCCATGTCCCATGGAGGTTGCCTTGCGAAATTCGGGCACACAAACGTGACCGGATAAGAGCGGAATTGCCTATGAGGAGAAGCTCACCTTAGGGAGCAGCAATGCCGAGTGTTTCGACAGAGGGTAGAGGGGGCGTTGTTTGGGCGGTTGCACAAAAGAGTGCTACGTTTGCACTGAAGGTTGCTTCTTCGTCTCCGACGAACTCTTCGAGGCAAAAAAGCTTGTTTACGGGGTCGAGGTGGGACTGTTCGTGCGAGTTGCGCCACCAAAAGTGCGTAGGGGGCATATACCTGGGAAATGGATGTCTCTGAGTGGCCTTACTCGGTCGCGTGCACGGTGCATTCTCTAACGGCAGGACTGTCGCGAGCATGTGCGGTTCGGATGTTTTCGGGTAAAGGGTTCCGTACGGGATGTTCTTCCCAGGCTCCTGTGAACCGAGACTCTGCATCGTCATGCTCCGGCTCCCGTGGGTGCTTCATGCCTCGTCGAGCTGTTTGTCGTGGACGATTAAGGCCGAGGCCTTCCTTCGAGAGGGGAATTGTTCAGGCTGGTCGAGGCGGGATTGTTCGTGCGGGGTGCACCACCA
>NW_026728878.1:340000-355000 GCF_030272615.1 Cryptomeria japonica
GGTGGGGTTTCTCGCATTGGCTCTTCCCAGGCCCGGTTGTTGGGTGCGCTCCCACCCTGGCGCGCGCGAAGTTGGAAGTTGGGTTAATTGCCCGGGCGCGCACCTTCGCCAGGGTGGGCACCTTGGTGCGCACACCTTGGCTGGGCTGCGCACCAGGGCGGGCTCAAGATGGCACCAGCATTCCCTTTTTCTCACTATCTTTCAAAACGGAAATTTTAAAATCTCGTTTTTTTTTTGCCTTTTATGGAAATTAGTGAAGGCATCGCATCAAAGGTGCGCACCTCGCTGCCCACCTTGGTGTGCTCCGAGGTGCCCACCACGGTGCGCAACGCCGGTGCGAACCCGGGAGCGCCCCGATGTGTGCTCCAAGGTGCGGCGTGCACGAAGTCGGACCCCGGTTTGCCCCGGGTGCGCACCTCGCGTGCACCTTGGTGCGCACACCTTGGCTGGGTTGCGCGGCCTGGTGGGCACCATGGTGCGCACCAAGGAGCGCTCCGAAGTGTGCTCCAAGGTGCGGCGTGCACGAAGTCGGAGCCCGGTTTGCCCCGGGTACGCACCTCGCGTGCACCTTCGCCGGGGTGGGCACCTCGGCTGGGTTGCGCGCCCTGGTGCGCACCAAGGAGCGCTCCGAAGTGTGCTCCAAGGTGCGGCGTGCACGAAGTCGGAGCCCGGTTTGCCCCGGGTGCGCACCTTCGCCGCGGTGCGCACCATGGCGTGCACGAAGTCGGAGCCCGGTTTGCCCCGGGTGCGCACCTCGCGTGCACCTTCGGCGGGGTTGCGCGCCCTGGTGGGCACCATGGTGCGCACCAAGGAGCGCTCCGAAGTGTGCTCCAAGGTGCGGCGTGCACGAAGTCGGAGCCCGGTTTGCCCCGGGTGCGCACCTCGCGTGCACCTTCGGCGGGGTTGCGCGCCCTGGTGGGCACCATGGTGCGCACCAAGGAGCGCTCCGAAGTGTGCTCCAAGGTGCGGCGTGCACGAAGTCGGAGCCCGGTTTGCCCCGGGTGCGCACCTCGCGTGCACCTTCGCCGCGGTGGGCACCATGGCGTGCACGAAGTCGGAGCCCGGTTTGCCCCGGGTGCGCACCTCGCGTGCACCTTCGCCGGGGTGGGCACCTCGGCTGGGTTGCGCGCCCTGGTGCGCACCAAGGAGCGCTCCGAAGTGTGCTCCAAGGTGCGGCGTGCACGAAGTCGGAGCCCGGTTTGCCCCGGGTGCGCACCTCGCGTGCACCTTCGCCAGGGTGGGCACCTCGGTGTGCTCCGAGGTGCGAACCCGAGAGCGCTCCGAGGTGCCCACGAAGTCGAAAGTCGGGTTAATTGCATTGTTTTCCCCGGGTGCGCTCCGAGGTGCGCAACATCGGCGCGCACCAAGGAGGGCTCCGAAGTGTGCTCCAAGGTGCGCACGATGGCGTGCACCTCTGGTGCGCACGATTCGGAGCTCGGTTTGACCGGGGTGCGCACACCTTGGCTGGGTTGCGCACCTTTTGTGCGCTCCAAGGTGCGCACGAAGTCGGAGCTCGGTTTGCCCCGGGTGCGCACCTTCGCCAGGGTGCGCACCTTGATGCGCACGCCTTGGCTGGGCTGCGCACCTTGGTGGGCGCCATGGTGCGCACCTTTCGTGCGCTCCAAGGTGCGCACGAAGTCGGAGCTCGGTTTGCCCCGGGTGCGCACCTTGGTGGGCGCCATGGTGCACTCCGAGGTGCCCAAGATTGGTGCGCACCAAGGAGCGCTCCGAAGTGCGCTCCAAGGTGCGCGCGAAGTCGAAAGTTGGGTTAATTGTCCGGTTTGCCTCGGGTGCGCACCTTGCGTGCACCTTCGCCAGGGTGGGCGCCTTGGTGCGCACACCTTGGCTGGGCTGCGCACACCTTGGCACCCGCGTTTCCTTCATTTTAAATTTTTTTTTTTTACAATCTCTCAAGTGGGAAATTCTATAATCTCAACTTTTTTTGCCTTTTCAGGAAACTTTTGAATGGAGCGCATCATTGGTGCGCTCCGAAGTGTGCTCCAAAGCTCTCTCCAGCTGCGTGCACCTGCCCCGGCCGCGCACCCGGCCCCGCCCAGCTTCGCTCACCTGTCCCGGGCGTCTGGTGCGGAACCTTAGAGTAAGAAACATCACCGTGCACCTTGGCCAACGTGCGCGACTCGACCGAGCGCGCACTGGCCGAGGTGCACACCGATTTCACCTGGGTGCGCGCGCAGCACCTCGGGCGCACCGGGGTGCGCGCACAACGCCCGGGTTGCACCGTGGCCTGTGTGCTCGGGGCGCCTCGGGTGCGCGCTCGGTGTCGCCCCCCGCGCGCGCGGTAGTGCGGGCAGCGCACCCCGGCCCGGCCCGGCCCCGACGAGAACGCAAACGGGCAAAAGGTTTATTCAAATAGCATTGCGACGCCCGGCGAAAAACTAAAAAAGGGTGCAACACCGGGACTTCCCGGGAGGTCACCCATCCCAGTACTACTCCGGCCCAAGCGCGCTTAACTGCGGAGTTCTGATGGGATCCGGTGCACTAACGCTGGTATGATCGCACCCGTTATGAGCTTGTCGCAGTGTGTACTTAGCAAACCGCGACCCACGTGCGAATCCACCCCGGCCACCCACCCCCGTCGAGGTGCACACCCTCCCTCGCGAAGTGCGCCCCGTTCGCCAAGTGTGAGCCCTGCCCGGGTGCGCGCACCTTGCTAGGGCGTCGGGTGTGCACCCGGCCCGGCCTACGTGCGTGCACCTGGAGGGGGCGTCGTGTGCGTGCAGTGTCCCGTCTGCAACGCGGTGCCCACACACCACCTCGGGCGCAACGACCTGCGCTCACATGTGGGCCGAGTGCACCTTGGTGCATGTTCGGGGCGCCTCGGGTGCACGCTCGATCTTGCCCCGGTGCACCAAGGCGCTCGGTTTGCCCCGGGTGCGCACTTGGTGCAAGGTGGGCACCCAAAATAGGGATCAAGCACCAAAACACAAGTTTCGGGATGCAAAATGGGACCCAAGGACCACAAATGCGTTCCAAGACCCATGATGGGTCCACGAGAACAAAAATGTGTTCCGAGACTTAATAAACAAATATTGGGTTTTAGGAGAAGAAACATGCTCTGATGCCCAAAACGAGAATCGACCCCGAAAAGGCCACAGGCCAAAAGTGGGATGCGAGACAAAAAAAAATGGGACCCGAGGACCAAAATTGGGTTCCCAGGTCGAAGACAGGGCAACCGGACAAGAAACGACCTCTAAGGCTCGAAATGAGTCCCGACGACTAAAACTTGACAAGAAGCACCCATCAGGCACCCAACTCGACACCCATGGGATGCCGACCCACCCGGGCTTCCACCTAGCACACCTTGGCACCCACCCACCCTCGCACCCAACCTCGCACCCAACTTAGCACCTTTGAACCCACATTGGCACTCACCCTGACCCTGGCACCTTGGAACCCACATTGGCACTCACCTTGACCCTGGCACCCACCTTTGCACTCACCTTGGGACCCACCCTGGCTCCCACCTCGGCACCCACCCAGACACCCACCTTGGTTCCTTGGCACCCACCTTGGATCCTTGGCACCCACCCCGACACCCACCTTGGCACGCAACTTGGCTACTTGCCACCCACCTTGGCTCCTTGACGCCCACCCCGACAACCACCCCGTGACCTACCCTGGCTAGGGTTGGTGCACACCCACCCTGGTGCCCACCTTGGCACCCACCCTATGACCCACCTTGGCACGCACCTTAGTACCCACCCCGTTACCCACCCTAGGACCCACCCCGTGACCCACCTTGGCCAGGGTGGGTGCACCCACCCTGGTGCCCACCTTGGCACCCACCCATCCTAGCACCCAGCCTGTGACCGGGCTTGGAACCCAACCTTGCACCCGCACCCGTCTTGGCCAGTGTGGGTGCGCACCCATCCTGGCACCCACGTTGTGACACACCCTTTAACCCACGCACCCTAGCACCCACGTTGGCACCCACCTTGGAACCCAACCTAGCAACTTGGCACCCACCCCGTGACCCACCTTGGCATCCACCATAGCAGTCGCCGACTTGGCACCCACCTCGGCACCCACCTTGACACTTGTGGACCCACCTTGCCACTCACCCTAGCATCGACCCATCCTAGCACCCACCCTGGCACCTTTGCACCCTAGCACTCACCCATCCTAGCACCTAACCTGTGACCCACCTTGACACTCACCCTCGCACCCACCTTGGAACCCAACCTAGCACCCACCCACCCTGACACCAACCCTAGCACCTACCCACCCTTGCACCCACCCTGTGACCCATCTTGGCACCCACCCATCCTACCACTCAACCTATCACCCACCTTCTCACCCACCTTGGCATCCACCTTAGCACCCACCCACACTGGCACCTTGGCACCCACCTCGGGCAAGGTGGGTGCACACCCACCCTGGCACCCAATTTAGAACCCACCGAGCATGTTACCCACCTTGGCACCCACATTGCAGCCCACCCTAGTACCCACCCTATGACCCACATTGGCATCCACACCCTAGCACCCAGGCACCTCGACACCCGCCTTGACACCCACCCTAGCACTGAACCTGTGACCCACCTTGGAACTCACCCTAGAACCCACCCACCCTGTGAACCACCTTGGCATCCACCTTAGCACCCACCCACCTTGGCACCCACTCTAGCACTCACCCATCCTAACACCCAACTTGTTACCCACCTTGGCACCCGCCCTCGCGTCCACCTTGAAACCCACCCTAGCACCCACCCACGCAGGAGCCCACCTTGGCACCCAACCTAACACCCACGCATCCTGGCACCCAACTTGTGACCCACCTTGGAACCCACCCTAGTACCCACCTTTGAACCCACTATATCACCAACCCACCTTGGCACCCACCCTATGACCCTCTTTGGAATCCACCCTAGCACGCACCCACCCTGGCACCCACCATGGAGCGCACCCTAGCACCCACCCACCTCGGCACGCACCTCAACACCCACCTTGGTGTGCGCACTGCGCCAACCTCTCAAAGACCCTATGTGGTGCGCTCCAAAGTGTACACCTTTGGTGCGCTCCAAGGTGCGCACCTTTGGTGCACACCGAGGTGCACACCAAAGTGTGCACCGAGGTGAGCACCAAAGTGCACTCCAGGGTGCACACCAAGGCGTGCACCTTTGGTGCGGTCAATGCAAACGAATTCGGAAGTTGGGGTCGATGTCCTAATCGCTGCTGCAGACTACACGTATGAGAATCGGACAAATAGCTTTATATAGGGGAGGTGTTGCGTTTGATGGGTCGACTCCCCTGGTTGTGTGCACTGCACCAACTTCAAAGACCCTGTCTTGTTTAAGAAGTCAAAAGTTGGGGTGGATGTCCTAATCATTGCTGCAGTCTACGCATGTATGAGAATCAGACAAATAGCTTATATAGGGGAGGTGTTGCATTCGGTGGGTTGACTCCCCTGGTTGTGCGCACTGCGCCAACCTCAAAGACCCCGCATAGCAGAAGAAGTCGGAAGTCGGATTTTGGTGAGCACCAAGGCGTGCACCTTTGGTGCGGTCAACGCAGACGAATTCAGAAGTTGGGGTGGATGTCCTAATCGTTGTTGCAGGCTACACATGTATGAGAATCAGACAAATAGCTTATATAGGGGAGGTGTTGGGTTTGATGGGTCAACTCCCTTGGTTGTGCGCATTACGCCAACCTCAAAGACCTTGTTTTCGTTAAGAAGTCAAAAGTTGGGGTCAATGTCCTAATGGCTCCTGCAGGCTACACATGTATGAGAATCGGACAAATAGCTTATATAGGGGAGGTGTTGGGTTTGATGGGTCGACTCCCCTGGTTGTGCGCATTACGTCAACCTCAAAGACCTTGTTTTCGTTAAGAAGTCAAAAGTTGGGGTCGATGTCCTAATTGCTCCTGTAGACTACACATGTATGAGAATCAGACAAATAGCTTATATAGGGGAGGTGTTGGGTTTGATGGGTTGACTCCCCTAGTTGTTCGCATTACACCAACCTCAAAGACCTTGTTTTCGTTTAGAAGCCGAAAGTTGGGGTCGATGTCCTAATTGCTCCTGCAGGCTACGCATGTATGAGAATCAGACAAATAGCTTATATAGGGGAGGTGTTGGGTTTGATGGGTCGACTCCCCTGGTTGTGCGCATTGCGCCAACCTCAAAGACCTTGCATTGCGGATGAAGTCGAAAGTCAGAGTTTGGTGTGCTACAAGGTGTGGTCGAAGGTGCTCACCTAGGTGTGCACCTTTGGAGCACAGGAAAAGTGCCCTCCAAAAGTGCGCACCTTTGGAGTGCACAAAAGTGCCCTCCAAAAGTGCGCACCTTTGGAGCGCAGAAAAGTGCCCTCCAAAAAGTGCCCTCCAAAAGTGCGCACCTTTGGAGCGCAGAAAAGTGCCCTCCAAAAAGTGCCCTCCAAAAGTGCGCACCTTTGGAGCGCAGAAAAGTGCCCTCCAAAAAGTGCCCTCCAAAAGTGCGCACCTTTGGAGCGCAGAAAAGTGCCCTCCAAAAAGTGCCCTCCAAAAGTGCGCACCTTTGGAGCGCAGAAAAGTGCCCTCCAAAAAGTGCCCTCCAAAAGTGCGCACCTTTGGAGCGCAGAAAAGTGCCCTCCAAAAAGTGCCCTCCAAAAGTGCGCACCTTTGGAGCGCAGAAAAGTGCCCTCCAAAAAGTGCCCTCCAAAAGTGCGCACCTTTGGAGCGCAGAAAAGTGCCCTCCAAAAAGTGCCCTCCAAAAGTGCGCACCTTTGGAGCGCAGAAAAGTGCCCTCCAAAAAGTGCCCTCCAAAAGTGCGCACCTTTGGAGCGCAGAAAAGTGCCCTCCAAAAGTGCGCACCTTTGGAGCGCACAAAAGTGCCCTCCAAAAGTGCGCACTTTTGGTGCGCACCAAGGCGCTGGTTCGGTCGTTGCAGGCGAGTTCGGAAGTTGGGGTCGATGTCCTGAGCGGAGGTGCAAACTACACAGGTGTCGGAATCGGACAAATAGCTTATATAGGGGAGGTGTATGCTTCGATGGGTCGACTCCCCAGGTTGAGCGCACCGCGCCAACCTCAAAGACCCTACGGTATGGATGAAGTCGGAAGTTGGGTCCGATGACCGATTCGATTAGTAGGTATGCTCATGAGGTCGGAATTTGGGTCCGATGACCTGCCATGTGCAGGAAGGCGAATGTTGACACTGTGCGTTGCAAGGTGCACACCAAGGCGCTGGTGCGGTCTTTTTAGTCGAGTTCGGAAGTTGGGGTCGATGTCCTGATCGGAGGTGCAAGCTACACAGGTGTGGGAATCGGACAAATAGCTTATATAGGGGAGGTGTATGCTTCGTTGGGTCGACTCCCCGGGTTGAGCGCACCGCGCCAACCTCAAAGACCCTACGGTATGGATGAAGTCGGAAGTTGGGTCCGATGACCAATTCGATATGTAGGCATACTCGCGAGGTCGGAATTTGGGTCCGATGACC
Source organism: Cryptomeria japonica (assembly GCF_030272615.1). Classification (NCBI taxonomy): domain Eukaryota; kingdom Viridiplantae; phylum Streptophyta; class Pinopsida; order Cupressales; family Cupressaceae; genus Cryptomeria; species Cryptomeria japonica. Next base: position 347,435 of record NW_026728878.1, read on the forward strand.
TGCCACGTGCAGGAAGGCGAATGTTGGCACTGTGCGTTGCAAGGTGCGCACCAAGGCGCTGGTTCGGTCGTTGGAGGCGAGTTCGGAAGTTGGGGTCGATGTCTTGATCGGAGGTGCAAACTACACAGGTGTGGGAATCGGACAAATAGCTTATATAGGGGAGGTGTATGCTTCGTTGGGTCGACTCCCCGGGTTGAGCGCACCGCGCCAACCTCAAAGACCCTACGGTATGGATGAAGTCGGAAGTTGGGTCCGATGACCGATTCGATATGTAGGCATACTCGCGAGGTCGGAATTTGGGTCCGATGACCTGCCATGTGCAGGAAGGCGAATGTTGGGACTGTGCGTCGCAAGGTGCGCACCAAGGCGCTGGTGCCGTCGTTGCAGTCGAGTTCGGAAGTTGGGGTCGATGTCCTGGTCAGAGGTGCAAACTACACAGGTGTGGGAATCGGACAAATAGCTTATATAGGGGAGGTGTATGCTTCGATGGGTCGACTCCCTGGGTTGAGCGCACCGCGCCAACCTCAAAGACCCTACAGTATGGATGAAGTCGGAAGTTGGGTCCGATGACCGATTCGATACGTAGGCATATTGGCGAGGTCTGAATTTGTGTCCGATGACCTGCCATGCGCAGGAAGGCGGAATTTGGGTCCGATGACCGAGTTGATGGCGTGCCATGCGCAGAAAGGCGGAATTTGGGTCCGATGACCGAGTTGATGTTGATGGCCCGCCATGCACAGGAAGGCGGAATTTGGGTCCGATGACCGATTTGAAGGCGTGCCATACGCAAAAAGGCGGAGTTTGGGTCCGATGACCGAGTTGATATTGATGGCCCGCCATGCGCAGGAAGGCGGAATTTGGGTCCGATGACCTGACATACGCATGGAGTCCGACTCGGGGGCCGATGTTCGATTCGATGACTTGCATTGTGGGTAAAGTCGGAAGTTGTGGTCTTTGACCCGATTCGATGACCAGACTTCGGCTGCTTGAGAATCGGACAAATAACTTATATAGGGGAGGTAGTGTTCTCGAGCATCCTCCCCCCGTGCCCGTTTATGTCGATTGATGCTGGTGCTCGACTGGATGGAGCGCTCGGATGCAAAAATCTTGCACCAGGATTTATCGATTGTGATGGACACGGCAAGTCTCCTGATTGCTATGCAGGAGCTCATCGTGAATCTCTATGCGGCCTTGGTATGGACTCGACCTGCGGAATGGTTCGGCAATGGTAGTCGCTCCAACACGTCCTTGCAATGGCCACAGAGGTGATTCGACTAGAGCTCCAGTCTAGCTTTTGGGTTGCTTGGCGGACTGGTATAGCCGCGATCGAGTTCCGGCCATGAACGTTTTAGATAGCTCTTGGGCTTTCTGGGACGGAAGTCGGAAGTTTGGGCTGTTGTCCGATTTGATGACCATTCTTCGGATGTGTGAGAATCGGACAAATAACTTATATAGGGGACTGTGTTGTCTCACGCAGCCCCCTCCGTGCCCCTCTATCTCGACCGATGTTGGTGCTTGAAAGGGTTGGGATCGCTCGGATTTATAAACGTGCACCACCATTTGTCGAGTGTGAGGGACGCGGCAGGTCTCCTAAATGCTATGCGGGCGCTCTCTGAGAATCTCTATCCGGCCTCGACACAGACTAGTCTTGCTGAATGGTTTGGCACTGGTAGTCGATCCAACACGTCGTTGTTGTGGCCGCCTAGGCGATTCGATTCGAGCCCCCGTCTAGCTTTTGGGTTGCTTGGCGGATTTTGCCCTATCCGCAAGTGAGCTCGGTCCCTAAACGTTCGAGAAACCCGATTGCTATGCGCCGACTCTCTTTCTTGCGAGCCTCCATCTAGCTTTTGGGTCTATACGGAACGGAAGTCGGAATCTGGGACCGTTGTTTGATTCGACGAGGCAGACTACGGTTGTGCGAGAATCGGACAAATAACTTATATAGGGGAGGTGTTGACTGGAGCATTCTCCCCCGTGCCCCTCTAACTCGACCAATGCTGGCGCTCGAACGGTGGTAGCGCTCGGATTTTCATTGAGCGCCAGCATTGGTCGATTTAGAGGGGCATGCGAGATTCCCGAATGCTATGCGAGGGCTCTAACGGAAATGTCTATTGGTTTCGGTATGGATGCAATTGCGAGTGGTTCGGCAAAGGTAGTCGTTCCGATGCGTCCATGTCGTGGCCAAATCGATAATTCGATTTGAGCCCTCGTATAGCATTTGGGTCTCTCGATGTGATTCCGCATTCCAGTCCCTTTGGGCACTGCTTGAGCCGCATCCCAGGGGGTTCCCTTCCCAATAATCTGCCTCGCAACCCGATTGCTATGCGGTGAGGCTCCTCGGCCGCCTCGGAACTATCTGTGTATCAGACGCATCGCGGGATAAGGGGTTGGCAACGGTAGTCGCCCCAAGCGCGTCCGATGCTTGGACCATTCCGAGGCGGCCCTGAAGCCTCTTCCGTCTAGCCGTTGGGTCCTTCTCGCCGCATCCCTCGCCTCGCACCCCGATTGCTATGCGGTGAGGCTCCTCGGCCGCCTCGGAACTATCTGTGTATCGGACGCGTCGCGGGATAAGGGGTTGTCACTGGTAGTCGCCCCAAGCGCGTCCGATGCTTGGACCATTCCGAGGCGGCCCTGAATCCTCTTCCGTCTAGCCGTTGGGTCCTTCTCGTCGCATCCCTCGCCTCGCACCCCGATTGCTATGCGGTGAGGCTCCTCGGCCGCCTCGGAACTATCTGTGTATCGGACGCATCGCGGGATAAGGGGTTGTCACTGGTAGTCGCCCCAAGCGCGTTCGATGCTTGGACCATTCCGAGGCGGCCCTGAAGCCTCTTCCGTCTAGCCGTTGGGTCCTTCTCGCCGCATCCCTCGCCTCGCACCCCGATTGCTATGCGGTGAGGCTCCTCGGCCGCCTTGGAACTATCTGTGTATCGGACGCGTCGCGGGATAAGGGGTTGTCACTGGTAGTCGCCCCAAGCGCGTCCGATGCTTGGACCATTCCGAGGCGGACCCGAAGCCTCTTCCGTCTAGCCGTTGGGTCCTTCTCGCCGCATCCTTTGCCTCGCACCCCGATTGCTATGCGGTGAGGCTCCTCGGCCGCCTCGGAACTATCTGTGTATCGGACGCGTCGCGGGATAAGGGGTTGTCACTGGTAGTCGCCCCAAGCGCGTCCGATGCTTGGACCATTCCGAGGCGGACCCGAAGCCTCTTCCGTCTAGCCGTTGGGTCCTTCTCGCCGCATCCCTCGCCTCGCACCCCGATTGCTATGCGGTGAGGCTCCTCGGCCGCCTTGGAACTATCTGTGTATCGGACGCGTCGCGGGATAAGGGGTTGTCACTGGTAGTCGCCCCAAGCGCGTCCGATGCTTGGACCATTCCGAGGCGGACCCGAAGCCTCTTCCGTCTAGCCGTTGGGTCCTTCTCGCCGCATCCCTCGCCTCGCACCCCGATTGCTATGCGGTGAGGCTCCTCGGCCGCCTTGGAACTATCTGTGTATCGGACGCGTCGCGGGATAAGGGGTTGTCACTGGTAGTCGCCCCAAGCGCGTCCGATGCTTGGACCATTCCGAGGCGGACCCGAAGCCTCTTCCGTCTAGCCGTTGGGTCCTTCTCGCCGCATCCCTCGCCTCGCACCCCGATTGCTATGCGGTGAGGCTCCTCGGCCGCCTTGGAACTATCTGTGTATCGGACGCGTCGCGGGATAAGGGGTTGTCACTGGTAGTCGCCCCAAGCGCGTCCGATGCTTGGACCATTCCGAGGCGGCCCCGAAGCCTCTTCCGTGTAGCCGTTGGGTCGTTCTCGCCGCATCCCTCGCCTCGCACCCCGATTGCTATGCGGTGAGGCTCCTCGGCCGCCTTGGAACTATCTGTGTATCGGACGCGTCGTGGGATAAGGGGTTGTCACTGGTAGTCGCCCCAAGCGCGTCCGATGCTTGGACCATTCCGAGGCGGCCCCGAAGCCTCTTCCGTGTAGCCGTTGGGTCCTTCTCGCCGCATCCCTCGCCTCGCACCCCGATTGCTATGCGGTGAGGCTCCTCGGCCGCCTTGGAACTATCTGTGTATCGGACGCGTCGCGGGATAAGGGGTTGTCACTGGTAGTCGCCCCAAGCGCGTCCGATGCTTGGACCATTCCGAGGCGGACCTGAAGCCTCTTCCCTCTAGCCGTTGGGGCTTTCTCGCCGCATCCCTCGCCTCGCACCCTGATTGCTATGCTGTGAGGCTCCTCGGCCGCCTTGGAACTATCTGTGTATCGGACGCATCGCGGGATAAGGGGTTGGCAGTGGTAGTCGCCCCAAGCGCATCCGATGCTTGGACCATTCCGAGGCGGCCCTGCAGCCTCTTCCGTCTAGCCGTTGGGGCCATCTCGCCGCATCCCCCACCTCGCACCACGATTGCTATGCGGTGAGGCTCCTTGGCCGCCTCGGAACTATCTGTGTATCGGACGCATCGCGGGATAAGGGGTTGTCACTGGTAGTCGCCCCAAGCGCGTCCGATGCTTGGACTATTCCGAGGCGGCCCTGCAGCCTCTTCCGTCTAGCCGTTGGGGCCATCTCGCTGCATCCCCCACCTCCTCGGCCGCCTCGGAACTATCTGTGTATCGGACGCATCGCGGGATAAGGGGTTGGCAGTGGTAGTCGCCCCAAGCGCGTCCGATGCTTGGACTATTCCGAGGCAGCCCTGCAGCCTCTTCCGTCTAGCCTTTGGGGCCATCTCGCCGCATCCCTCGCCTCGCACCCCGATTGCTATGCGGTGAGGCTCCTCGGCCGCCTGGGAACTATCTTCGTATCGGACGCATCGCGGGATAAGGGGTTGTCACTGGTAGTCGCCCCAAGCGCGTCCGATGCTTGGACTATTCCGAGGCGGCCCTGTGGCCTCTTCCGTCTAGCCGTTGGGGCCATCTCGCCGCATCCCCCACCTCGCACCCCGATTGCTATGCGGTGAGGCTCTTCGGCCGCCTTGGAACTATCTTCGTATCGGACGCATCGCGGGATAAGGGGTTGTCACTGGTAGTGGCCCCAAGCGCGTCCGATGCTTGGACTATTCCGAGGCGGCCCTGCAGCCTCTTCCGTCTAGCCGTTGGGGCCATCTCGCCGCATCCCCCACCTCGCACCCCGATTGCTATGCGGTGAGGCTCCTCGGCCGCCTTGGAACTATCTTCGTATCGGACGCATCGCGGGATAAGGGGTTGTCACTGGTAGTCGCCCCAAGCGCGTCCGATGCTTGGACTATTCCGACGCGGCCCTGTGGCCTCTTCCGTCTAGCCGTTGGGGCCATCTCGCCGCATCCCCCACCTCGCACCCCGATTGCTATGCGGTGAGGCTCCTCGGCCGCCTTGGAACCATCTTCGTATCGGACGCATCGCGGGATAGGGGGCTGTCACTGGTAGTCGCCCCAAGCGTGTCCGATGCTTGGACCATTCCTAGGCGGCCCTGAAGCCTCTTCCGTCTAGCCGTTGGGGCCTTCCCGCCCCATCCCTCGCCTCGCACCCCCGATTGCTATGCGGTGAGGCTCCTCGGCCGCCTTGGAACCATCTGTGTATCGGACGCATCGCGGGATAAGGGGTTGGCACTGGCAATCGCCCCAAGCGCGTCCGATGCTTGGACCATTCCGAGGTGGCCCTGAAGCCTCTTCCGTCTAGCCGTTGGGGCCTTCCCGCCCCATCCCTCGCCTCGCACCCCGATTGATATGCGGTGAGGCTCCTCGGCCGCCTTGGAACTATCTGTGTATCGGACGCATCGCGGGATAAGGGGTTGGCACTGGTAGTCGTCCCAATCGCATCCGATGCTTGGACCATTCCGAGGCGGCCCTGCAGCCTCTTCCGTTTAGCCGTCGGGGCCTTCCCGCCGCATCCCTCGCCTCGCATCCCGATTCCTATGCGGTGAGTCTTCTCGGCCGCCGCGGAACTATACCTGTTATTGCTACTGCATCCTTCGGCTGGTAACCTCCTCTGCCGCCTTGGAACGTTCTCTTTGTCGGACGCGTCGCGGGATAAGGGGTTGGCACTGGTAGTCGCCCCAAGCGCGCCCGATGCATAGACCGCTCCGAGTCGACCTTGCTTTCAGCCTCTCACATGCATAGACCTCTCTGAGTCGACCCTGCAGCCTCTCACGTTTAGCCTTTGGAATCTCGCCTCACAACATGATTGCTATCCTTGATGCATCCCTTGCCTCGAGCCCTGATTGCTTTCTTGGCTGCATCCCTCCTCTCCTCACAGCCCGGTTGTCATCACTGCTTCATCCGTCGCTTCATGCATTCTGGCTGCTGGGCCCTTCCCACCGCACACCTCGATTGCTATCTCTTCTGCATCACACACCCCGATTGCTATCTCTGCTACATCCCTCGGCTCTCACTTCTGCATCCTTCGCCTCACACCTCGATTGCTATCAATGCTGCATCCGTAACCTCACACCCCGATTGCTATGCGGGGAGGCTCCTTGGCCGCCTTGGAAATTTCTGTGTGTCGGACGCACCGCGGGATAAGGGGTTGGCACTGGTAGTCGCCCCAAGTGCGCCCGATTCTTAGACCGCTTCGAGGTGACCTCGTAGCCTCTTTCGTCCAGGCTTCCTGCCTTCAACGCCCTTTTTACACCTCGATTGCTATGCGCGGGCTCGTTGGCGTCTATCACCTCTCTGCGAAGAGTGGCACGATGATTGTTGGGGTAAATCGTAGCAGTCCGATCTCTGGCCTTGGGCCATTGTGAGGGCTGATCGATTTCCTGTGCGCATCTCGTGTTCGCCCAGTAACAGACTCGACGACTTGTAATCGGTCTTGTTCCCGATTGTTCCTGGAGGTAGTCTTCGGAACTCTTGGATTTGACCTGTCACTCGAACTGTCCTCTTCCGAGGATGCTTGTGTGTGTGTGCTTGTGCCATTTCCTTGGCGGTATTAACGAGATATTAAAGAGCGGAGTGAGCGCCTCGCCCAGCTATGTTTGGGGCTCTCACTCCCTTACCCGGTGTGCGACCGCTTTGCACGTAGGTTGCGGAGCATCGCGACTCTTTCGATGTTTGGCGGTTGTCTTCCGGTGATGCGTTGGTCCCGAAGTGCACGTTACTAGCATTTCTGCCATTGTTCTCGATCTTTGGCACGTTCCTTCGTTGCAATTGGATATATATCTCCGTTTATACGCGCAGGCTTCTCCCGCCTATTCAGCGCTGTCCCACTCTCAGCACTCTCGTGGTCTCCTTGGCTTCTCTCTCCCGTGAGCGAGCTCTCTTCTCGAGTCTTTTCCATGTCCCATGGAGGTTGCCTTGCGAAATTCGGGCACACAAACGTGACCGGATAAGAGCGGAATTGCCTATGAGGAGAAGCTCACCTTAGGGAGCAGCAATGCCGAGTGTTTCGACAGAGGGTAGAGGGGGCGTTGTTTGGGCGGTTGCACAAAAGAGTGCTACGTTTGCACTGAAGGTTGCTTCTTCGTCTCCGACGAACTCTTCGAGGCAAAAAAGCTTGTTTACGGGGTCGAGGTGGGACTGTTCGTGCGAGTTGCGCCACCAAAAGTGCGTAGGGGGCATATACCTGGGAAATGGATGTCTCTGAGTGGCCTTACTCGGTCGCGTGCACGGTGCATT
>NW_026728878.1:365000-387500 GCF_030272615.1 Cryptomeria japonica
AGTGAAGGCAGCGCATCAAAGGTGCGCACCTCGCTGCCCACCTTGGTGTGCTCTGAGGTGCGCACCCGGGAGCGCTACGAAGTGTGCTCCAAGGTGCGGCGTGCACGTTGTCGGAGCCCGGTTTGCCCCGGGTGCGCACCTCGCCTGCACCTTGGCCGGGGTGGGCACCTTGGCTGGGTTTGCCCAGGGTGCGCTCCGAAGCGGGGTTACTGGAGCGCCCCCTCTTTTTTTGTCAGAGCGTTTGGTGGGGTTTCTCGCATTGGCTCTTCCCAGGCCCGGTTGTTGGGTGCGCTCCCACCCTGGCGCGCGCGAAGTTGGAAGTTGGGTTAATTGCCCGGGCGCGCACCTTCGCCAGGGTGGGCACCTTGGTGCGCACACCTTGGCTGGGCTGCGCACCAGGGCGGGCTCAAGATGGCACCAGCATTCCCTTTTTCTCACTATCTTTCAAAACGGAAATTTTAAAATCTCGTTTTTTTTTTGCCTTTTATGGAAATTAGTGAAGGCATCGCATCAAAGGTGCGCACCTCGCTGCCCACCTTGGTGTGCTCCGAGGTGCCCACCACGGTGCGCAACGCCGGTGCGAACCCGGGAGCGCCCCGATGTGTGCTCCAAGGTGCGGCGTGCACGAAGTCGGACCCCGGTTTGCCCCGGGTGCGCACCTCGCGTGCACCTTGGTGCGCACACCTTGGCTGGGTTGCGCGGCCTGGTGGGCACCATGGTGCGCACCAAGGAGCGCTCCGAAGTGTGCTCCAAGGTGCAGCGTGCACGAAGTCGGAGCCCGGTTTGCCCCGGGTACGCACCTCGCGTGCACCTTCGCCGGGGTGGGCACCTCGGCTGGGTTGCGCGCCCTGGTGCGCACCAAGGAGCGCTCCGAAGTGTGCTCCAAGGTGCGGCGTGCACGAAGTCGGAGCCCGGTTTGCCCCGGGTGCGCACCTTCGCCGCGGTGCGCACCATGGCGTGCACGAAGTCGGAGCCCGGTTTGCCCCGGGTGCGCACCTCGCGTGCACCTTCGGCGGGGTTGCGCGCCCTGGTGGGCACCATGGTGCGCACCAAGGAGCGCTCCGAAGTGTGCTCCAAGGTGCGGCGTGCACGAAGTCGGAGCCCGGTTTGCCCCGGGTGCGCACCTCGCGTGCACCTTCGGCGGGGTTGCGCGCCCTGGTGGGCACCATGGTGCGCACCAAGGAGCGCTCCGAAGTGTGCTCCAAGGTGCGGCGTGCACGAAGTCGGAGCCCGGTTTGCCCCGGGTGCGCACCTCGCGTGCACCTTCGCCGCGGTGGGCACCATGGCGTGCACGAAGTCGGAGCCCGGTTTGCCCCGGGTGCGCACCTCGCGTGCACCTTCGCCGGGGTGGGCACCTCGGCTGGGTTGCGCGCCCTGGTGCGCACCAAGGAGCGCTCCGAAGTGTGCTCCAAGGTGCGGCGTGCACGAAGTCGGAGCCCGGTTTGCCCCGGGTGCGCACCTCGCGTGCACCTTCGCCAGGGTGGGCACCTCGGTGTGCTCCGAGGTGCGAACCCGAGAGCGCTCCGAGGTGCCCACGAAGTCGAAAGTCGGGTTAATTGCATTGTTTTCCCCGGGTGCGCTCCGAGGTGCGCAACATCGGCGCGCACCAAGGAGGGCTCCGAAGTGTGCTCCAAGGTGCGCACGATGGCGTGCACCTCTGGTGCGCACGATTCGGAGCTCGGTTTGACCGGGGTGCGCACACCTTGGCTGGGTTGCGCACCTTTTGTGCGCTCCAAGGTGCGCACGAAGTCGGAGCTCGGTTTGCCCCGGGTGCGCACCTTCGCCAGGGTGCGCACCTTGATGCGCACGCCTTGGCTGGGCTGCGCACCTTGGTGGGCGCCATGGTGCGCACCTTTCGTGCGCTCCAAGGTGCGCACGAAGTCGGAGCTCGGTTTGCCCCGGGTGCGCACCTTGGTGGGCGCCATGGTGCACTCCGAGGTGCCCAAGATTGGTGCGCACCAAGGAGCGCTCCGAAGTGCGCTCCAAGGTGCGCGCGAAGTCGAAAGTTGGGTTAATTGTCCGGTTTGCCTCGGGTGCGCACCTTGCGTGCACCTTCGCCAGGGTGGGCGCCTTGGTGCGCACACCTTGGCTGGGCTGCGCACACCTTGGCACCCGCGTTTCCTTCATTTTAAATTTTTTTTTTTTACAATCTCTCAAGTGGGAAATTCTATAATCTCAACTTTTTTTGCCTTTTCAGGAAACTTTTGAATGGAGCGCATCATTGGTGCGCTCCGAAGTGTGCTCCAAAGCTCTCTCCAGCTGCGTGCACCTGCCCCGGCCGCGCACCCGGCCCCGCCCAGCTTCGCTCACCTGTCCCGGGCGTCTGGTGCGGAACCTTAGAGTAAGAAACATCACCGTGCACCTTGGCCAACGTGCGCGACTCGACCGAGCGCGCACTGGCCGAGGTGCACACCGATTTCACCTGGGTGCGCGCGCAGCACCTCGGGCGCACCGGGGTGCGCGCACAACGCCCGGGTTGCACCGTGGCCTGTGTGCTCGGGGCGCCTCGGGTGCGCGCTCGGTGTCGCCCCCGCGCGCGCGGTAGTGCGGGCAGCGCACCCCGGCCCGGCCCGGCCCCGACGAGAACGCAAACGGGCAAAAGGTTTATTCAAATAGCATTGCGACGCCCGGCGAAAAACTAAAAAAGGGTGCAACACCGGGACTTCCCGGGAGGTCACCCATCCCAGTACTACTCCGGCCCAAGCGCGCTTAACTGCGGAGTTCTGATGGGATCCGGTGCACTAACGCTGGTATGATCGCACCCGTTATGAGCTTGTCGCAGTGTGTACTTAGCAAACCGCGACCCACGTGCGAATCCACCCCGGCCACCCACCCCCGTCGAGGTGCACACCCTCCCTCGCGAAGTGCGCCCCGTTCGCCAAGTGTGAGCCCTGCCCGGGTGCGCGCACCTTGCTAGGGCGTCGGGTGTGCACCCGGCCCGGCCTACGTGCGTGCACCTGGAGGGGGCGTCGTGTGCGTGCAGTGTCCCGTCTGCAACGCGGTGCCCACACACCACCTCGGGCGCAACGACCTGCGCTCACATGTGGGCCGAGTGCACCTTGGTGCATGTTCGGGGCGCCTCGGGTGCACGCTCGATCTTGCCCCGGTGCACCAAGGCACTCGGTTTGCCCCGGGTGCGCACTTGGTGCAAGGTGGGCACCCAAAATAGGGATCAAGCACCAAAACACAAGTTTCGGGATGCAAAATGGGACCCAAGGACCACAAATGCGTTCCAAGACCCATGATGGGTCCACGAGAACAAAAATGTGTTCCGAGACTTAATAAACAAATATTGGGTTTTAGGAGAAGAAACATGCTCTGATGCCCAAAACGAGAATCGACCCCGAAAAGGCCACAGGCCAAAAGTGGGATGCGAGACAAAAAAAAATGGGACCCGAGGACCAAAATTGGGTTCCCAGGTCGAAGACAGGGCAACCGGACAAGAAACGACCTCTAAGGCTCGAAATGAGTCCCGACGACTAAAACTTGACAAGAAGCACCCATCAGGCACCCAACTCGACACCCATGGGATGCCGACCCACCCGGGCTTCCACCTAGCACACCTTGGCACCCACCCACCCTCGCACCCAACCTCGCACCCAACTTAGCACCTTTGAACCCACATTGGCACTCACCCTGACCCTGGCACCTTGGAACCCACATTGGCACTCACCTTGACCCTGGCACCCACCTTTGCACTCACCTTGGGACCCACCCTGGCTCCCACCTCGGCACCCACCCAGACACCCACCTTGGTTCCTTGGCACCCACCTTGGATCCTTGGCACCCACCCCGACACCCACCTTGGCACGCAACTTGGCTACTTGCCACCCATCTTGGCTCCTTGACGCCCACCCCGACAACCACCCCGTGACCTACCCTGGCTAGGGTTGGTGCACACCCACCCTGGTGCCCACCTTGGCACCCACCCTATGACCCACCTTGGCACGCACCTTAGTACCCACCCCGTTACCCACCCTAGGACCCACCCCGTGACCCACCTTGGCCAGGGTGGGTGCCTTGGTGCGCACAACTTGCCTGGGCTGCACACCAGGGCGGGCTCAAGATGGCACCCGCGTTCCGTTTTTTTCACTATCTTTCAAAACGGAAATTTTAAAATCTCATTTTTTTCTTTTTTTTGCCTTTTCTGGAAATTAGTGAAGGCAGCGCATCAAAGGTGCGCAATGCTGGTGCGAACCCGGGAGCGCTCCGATGTGTGCTCCAAGGTGCGGCGTGCACGAAGTCCGAGCCCGGTTTGCCCCGGGTGCGCACCTCGCGTGCACCTTCGCCGGGGTGAGCACCTTGGCTGGGTTGCGCGCCCTGGTGCGTACCAAGGAGCGCTCTGAAGTGTGCTCCAAGGTGCGGCGTGCACGAAGTCGGAGCCCGGTTTGCCCCGGGTGTGCACCTCGGGTGCGCACCTCGCGTGCACCTTCGCTGCGGTGGGCACCTTGGCTGGGTTGCGCGCCTTGGTGGGCACCATGCAGTGCACGAAGTCGGAGCCCGGTTTGCCCCGGGCGCGCACCTCCGCCAGGGTGGGCACCTTGGTGCGCACAACTTGCCTGGGCTGCGCACCAGGAAGGGCTCAAGATGGCACCCGCGTTCCGTTTTTTTCACTATCTTTCAGAACGGAAATTTTAAAATATCGTTTTTTTTTGCCTTTTCTGGAAATTAGTGAAGGCAGCGCATCAAAGGTGCGCAACGCTGGTGCGAACCTGGGAGCGCTCCGATGTGTGCTCCAAGGTGCGGCGTGCACAAAGTCGGAGCCCGGTTTGCCCCGGGTGCGCCCTGGTGGGCACCATGGTGCGCACCAAGGAGCGCTCCGAAGTGTGCTCCAAGGTGCGGCCTGCACGAAGTCGGAGCCCGGTTTGCCCCGGGTGTGCACCTCGGGTGGGCACCTTGGTGCGCATGCCTTGCCTGGGCTGCGCACCAGGGCGGGCTCAAGATGGCACCCGCGTTCCTTTTTTTTCACTATCTTTCAAAACGGAAATTTTAAAATCTCATTTTTTTTTGCCTTTTTCTGGAAATTAGTGAAGGCAGCGCATCAAAGGTGCGCACCTCGCTGCCCACCACGGTGCGCAACGCCGGTGGGCACCCGGGAGTGCTTCGAAGTGTGCTCCAAGGTGTTGCGTGCACGTTGTCGGAGCCCGGTTTGCCCCGGGTGCGCACCTCGCGTGCACCTTCGTCGGGGTGGGCACCTTGGCTTGGTTTGCCCCGGCTGCGCTCCGAAGCGGGGTTATTGGAGCGCCGCCTCTTTTTTTGTCGGAGCGTTTGGTGGGGTTTCTCGCATTGGCTCTTCCGAGGCCCGGTTGCCACCCTGGCGCGCACGAAGTCGGAAGTAGGGTTAATTGCCCGGGTGCGCACCTTTGCCAGGGTGGCACCTTACCTGGGCTGCGCACCAGGGCGGGCTCAAGATGGCACGCGCGTTCCGTTTTTTTCACTATCTTTCAAAACGGAAATTTTAAAATCTCCTTTTTTTTTTGCCTTTTCTGGAAATTAGTGAAGGCAGCGCATCAAAGGTGCGCACCTCGCTGCCCACCTTGGTGTGCTCTGAGGTGCGCACCCGGGAGCGCTACGAAGTGTGCTCCAAGGTGCGGCGTGCACGTTGTCGGAGCCCGGTTTGCCCCGGGTGCGCACCTCGCCTGCACCTTGGCCGGGGTGGGCACCTTGGCTGGGTTTGCCCAGGGTGCGCTCCGAAGCGGGGTTACTGGAGCGCCCCCTCTTTTTTTGTCAGAGAGTTTGGTGGGGTTTCTCGCATTGGCTCTTCCCAGGCCCGGTTGTTGGGTGCGCTCCCACCCTGGCGCGCGCGAAGTTGGAAGTTGGGTTAATTGCCCGGGCGCGCACCTTCGCCAGGGTGGGCACCTTGGTGCGCAAACCTTGGCTGGGCTGCGCACCAGGGCGGGCTCAAGATGGCACCAGCATTCCCTTTTTCTCACTATCTTTCAAAACGGAAATTTTAAAATCTCGTTTTTTTTTTGCCTTTTATGGAAATTAGTGAAGGCATCGCATCAAAGGTGCGCACCTCGCTGCCCACCTTGGTGTGCTCCGAGGTGCCCACCACGGTGCGCAACGCCGGTGCGAACCCGGGAGCGCCCCGATGTGTGCTCCAAGGTGCGGCGTGCACGAAGTCGGACCCCGGTTTGCCCCGGGTGCGCACCTCGCGTGCACCTTGGTGCGCACACCTTGGCTGGGTTGCGCGGCCTGGTGGGCACCATGGTGCGCACCAAGGAGCGCTCCGAAGTGTGCTCCAAGGTGCGGCGTGCACGAAGTCGGAGCCCGGTTTGCCCCGGGTGCGCACCTTCGCCGCGGTGGGCACCATGGCGTGCACGAAGTCGGAGCCCGGTTTGCCCCGGGTGCGCACCTCGCGTGCACCTTCGCCGGGGTGGGCACCTCGGCTGGGTTGCGCGCCCTGGTGCGCACCAAGGAGCGCTCTGAAGTGTGCTCCAAGGTGCGGCGTGCACGAAGTCGGAGCCCGGTTTGCCCCGGGTGTGCACCTCGCGTGCACCTTGGCTGGGTTGCGCGCCTTGGTGGGCACCATGCAGTGCACGAAGTCGGAGCCCGGTTTGCCCCGGGCGCGCACCTCCGCCAGGGTGGGCACCTTGGTGCGCACAACTTGCCTGGGCTGCGCACCAGGAAGGGCTCAAGATGGCACCCGCGTTCCGTTTTTTTCACTATCTTTCAGAACGGAAATTTTAAAATATCGTTTTTTTTTGCCTTTTCTGGAAATTAGTGAAGGCAGCGCATCAAAGGTGCGCAACGCTGGTGCGAACCTGGGAGCGCTCCGATGTGTGCTCCAAGGTGCGGCGTGCACGAAGTCGGACCCCGGTTTGCCCCGGGTGCGCACCTCGCGTGCACCTTGGTGCGCACACCTTGGCTGGGTTGCGCGCCCTGGTGGGCACCATGGTGCGCACCAAGGAGCGCTCCGAAGTGTGCTCCAAGGTGCGGCGTGCACGAAGTCGGAGCCCGGTTTGCCCCGGGTGCGCACCTCGCGTGCACCTTCGCCGCGGTGGGCACCATGGCGTGCACGAAGTCGGAGCCCGGTTTGCCCCGGGTGCGCACCTCGCGTGCACCTTCGCCGGGGTGGGCACCTTGGTGTGCAGACCTTGGCTGGGTTGCGCGCCCTGGTGGGCACCATGGTGCGCACCAAGGAGCGCTCCGAAGTGTGCTCCAAGGTGCGGCCTGCACGAAGTCGGAGCCCGGTTTGCCCCGGGTGTGCACCTCGGGTGGGCACCTTGGTGCGCATGCCTTGCCTGGGCTGCGCACCAGGGCGGGCTCAAGATGGCACCCGCGTTCCTTTTTTTTCACTATCTTTCAAAACGGAAATTTTAAAATCTCATTTTTTTTTGCCTTTTTCTGGAAATTAGTGAAGGCAGCGCATCAAAGGTGCGCACCTCGCTGCCCACCACGGTGCGCAACGCCGGTGGGCACCCGGGAGTGCTTCGAAGTGTGCTCCAAGGTGCTGCGTGCACGTTGTCGGAGCCCGGTTTGCCCCGGGTGCGCACCTCGCGTGCACCTTCGTCGGGGTGGGCACCTTGGCTGGGTTTGCCCCGGCTGCGCTCCGAAGCGGGGTTATTGGAGCGCCGCCTCTTTTTTTGTCGGAGCGTTTGGTGGGGTTTCTCGCATTGGCTCTTCCGAGGCCCGGTTGCCACCCTGGCGCGCACGAAGTCGGAAGTAGGGTTAATTGCCCGGGTGCGCACCTTTGCCAGGGTGGGCACCTTACCTGGGCTGCGCACCAGGGCGGGCTCAAGATGGCACGCGCGTTCCGTTTTTTTCACTATCTTTCAAAACGGAAATTTTAAAATCTCCTTTTTTTTTTGCCTTTTCTGGAAATTAGTGAAGGCAGCGCATCAAAGGTGCGCACCTCGCTGCCCACCTTGGTGTGCTCTGAGGTGCGCACCCGGGAGCGCTACGAAGTGTGCTCCAAGGTGCGGCGTGCACGTTGTCGGAGCCCGGTTTGCCCCGGGTGCGCACCTCGCCTGCACCTTGGCCGGGGTGGGCACCTTGGCTGGGTTTGCCCAGGGTGCGCTCCGAAGCGGGGTTACTGGAGCGCCCCCTCTTTTTTTGTCAGAGCGTTTGGTGGGGTTTCTCGCATTGGCTCTTCCCAGGCCCGGTTGTTGGGTGCGCTCCCACCCTGGCGCGCGCGAAGTTGGAAGTTGGGTTAATTGCCCGGGCGCGCACCTTCGCCAGGGTGGGCACCTTGGTGCGCACACCTTGGCTGGGCTGCGCACCAGGGCGGGCTCAAGATGGCACCAGCATTCCCTTTTTCTCACTATCTTTCAAAACGGAAATTTTAAAATCTCGTTTTTTTTTTGCCTTTTATGGAAATTAGTGAAGGCATCGCATCAAAGGTGCGCACCTCGCTGCCCACCTTGGTGTGCTCCGAGGTGCCCACCACGGTGCGCAACGCCGGTGCGAACCCGGGAGCGCCCCGATGTGTGCTCCAAGGTGCGGCGTGCACGAAGTCGGACCCCGGTTTGCCCCGGGTGCGCACCTCGCGTGCACCTTCGCCGGGGTGGGCACCTCGGCTGGGTTGCGCGCCCTGGTGCGCACCAAGGAGCGCTCCGAAGTGTGCTCCAAGGTGCGGCGTGCACGAAGTCGGAGCCCGGTTTGCCCCGGGTGCGCACCTCGCGTGCACCTTCGCCAGGGTGGGCACCTCGGTGCGCACACCTTCTCAATGTTTTCTTGCCTTTTCTGGAAATTGGTGAAGGCAGCGCATCAAAGGTGCGCACCTCGGTGTGCTCCGAGGTGCGAACCCGAGAGCGCTCCGAGGTGCCCACGAAGTCGAAAGTCGGGTTAATTGCATTGTTTTCCCCGGGTGCGCTCCGAGGTGCGCAACATCGGCGCGCACCAAGGAGGGCTCCGAAGTGTGCTCCAAGGTGCGCACGATGGCGTGCACCTCTGGTGCGCACGATTCGGAGCTCGGTTTGACCGGGGTGCGCACACCTTGGCTGGGTTGCGCACCTTTTGTGCGCTCCAAGGTGCGCACGAAGTCGGAGCTCGGTTTGCCCCGGGTGCGCACCTTCGCCAGGGTGCGCACCTTGATGCGCACGCCTTGGCTGGGCTGCGCACCTTGGTGGGCGCCATGGTGCGCACCTTTCGTGCGCTCCAAGGTGCGCACGAAGTCGGAGCTCGGTTTGCCCCGGGTGCGCACCTTGGTGGGCGCCATGGTGCACTCCGAGGTGCCCAAGATTGGTGCGCACCAAGGAGCGCTCCGAAGTGCGCTCCAAGGTGCGCGCGAAGTCGAAAGTTGGGTTAATTGTCCGGTTTGCCTCGGGTGCGCACCTTGCGTGCACCTTCGCCAGGGTGGGCGCCTTGGTGCGCACACCTTGGCTGGGCTGCGCACACCTTGGCACCCGCGTTTCCTTCATTTTAAATTTTTTTTTTTTACAATCTCTCAAGTGGGAAATTCTATAATCTCAACTTTTTTTGCCTTTTCAGGAAACTTTTGAATGGAGCGCATCATTGGTGCGCTCCGAAGTGTGCTCCAAAGCTCTCTCCAGCTGCGTGCACCTGCCCCGGCCGCGCACCCGGCCCCGCCCAGCTTCGCTCACCTGTCCCGGGCGTCTGGTGCGGAACCTTAGAGTAAGAAACATCACCGTGCACCTTGGCCAACGTGCGCGACTCGACCGAGCGCGCACTGGCCGAGGTGCACACCGATTTCACCTGGGTGCGCGCGCAGCACCTCGGGCGCACCGGGGTGCGCGCACAACGCCCGGGTTGCACCGTGGCCTGTGTGCTCGGGGCGCCTCGGGTGCGCGCTCGGTGTCGCCCCCGCGCGCGCGGTAGTGCGGGCAGCGCACCCCGGCCCGGCCCGGCCCCGACGAGAACGCAAACGGGCAAAAGGTTTATTCAAATAGCATTGCGACGCCCGGCGAAAAACTAAAAAAGGGTGCAACACCGGGACTTCCCGGGAGGTCACCCATCCCAGTACTACTCCGGCCCAAGCGCGCTTAACTGCGGAGTTCTGATGGGATCCGGTGCACTAACGCTGGTATGATCGCACCCGTTATGAGCTTGTCGCAGTGTGTACTTAGCAAACCGCGACCCACGTGCGAATCCACCCCGGCCACCCACCCCCGTCGAGGTGCACACCCTCCCTCGCGAAGTGCGCCCCGTTCGCCAAGTGTGAGCCCTGCCCGGGTGCGCGCACCTTGCTAGGGCGTCGGGTGTGCACCCGGCCCGGCCTACGTGCGTGCACCTGGAGGGGGCGTCGTGTGCGTGCAGTGTCCCGTCTGCAACGCGGTGCCCACACACCACCTCGGGCGCAACGACCTGCGCTCACATGTGGGCCGAGTGCACCTTGGTGCATGTTCGGGGCGCCTCGGGTGCACGCTCGATCTTGCCCCGGTGCACCAAGGCGCTCGGTTTGCCCCGGGTGCGCACTTGGTGCAAGGTGGGCACCCAAAATAGGGATCAAGCACCAAAACACAAGTTTCGGGATGCAAAATGGGACCCAAGGACCACAAATGCGTTCCAAGACCCATGATGGGTCCACGAGAACAAAAATGTGTTCCGAGACTTAATAAACAAATATTGGGTTTTAGGAGAAGAAACATGCTCTGATGCCCAAAACGAGAATCGACCCCGAAAAGGCCACAGGCCAAAAGTGGGATGCGAGACAAAAAAAAATGGGACCCGAGGACCAAAATTGGGTTCCCAGGTCGAAGACAGGGCAACCGGACAAGAAACGACCTCTAAGGCTCGAAATGAGTCCCGACGACTAAAACTTGACAAGAAGCACCCATCAGGCACCCAACTCGACACCCATGGGATGCCGACCCACCCGGGCTTCCACCTAGCACACCTTGGCACCCACCCACCCTCGCACCCAACCTCGCACCCAACTTAGCACCTTTGAACCCACATTGGCACTCACCCTGACCCTGGCACCTTGGAACCCACATTGGCACTCACCTTGACCCTGGCACCCACCTTTGCACTCACCTTGGGACCCACCCTGGCTCCCACCTCGGCACCCACCCAGACACCCACCTTGGTTCCTTGGCACCCACCTTGGATCCTTGGCACCCACCCCGACACCCACCTTGGCACGCAACTTGGCTACTTGCCACCCACCTTGGCTCCTTGACGCCCACCCCGACAACCACCCCGTGACCTACCCTGGCTAGGGTTGGTGCACACCCACCCTGGTGCCCACCTTGGCACCCACCCTATGACCCACCTTGGCACGCACCTTAGTACCCACCCCGTTACCCACCCTAGGACCCACCCCGTGACCCACCTTGGCCAGGGTGGGTGCACCCACCCTGGTGCCCACCTTGGCACCCACCCATCCTAGCACCCAGCCTGTGACCGGGCTTGGAACCCAACCTTGCACCCGCACCCGTCTTGGCCAGTGTGGGTGCGCACCCATCCTGGCACCCACGTTGTGACACACCCTTTAACCCACGCACCCTAGCACCCACGTTGGCACCCACCTTGGAACCCAACCTAGCAACTTGGCACCCACCCCGTGACCCACCTTGGCATCCACCATAGCAGTCGCCGACTTGGCACCCACCTCGGCACCCACCTTGACACTTGTGGACCCACCTTGCCACTCACCCTAGCATCGACCCATCCTAGCACCCACCCTGGCACCTTTGCACCCTAGCACTCACCCATCCTAGCACCTAACCTGTGACCCACCTTGACACTCACCCTCGCACCCACCTTGGAACCCAACCTAGCACCCACCCACCCTGACACCAACCCTAGCACCTACCCACCCTTGCACCCACCCTGTGACCCATCTTGGCACCCACCCATCCTACCACTCAACCTATCACCCACCTTCTCACCCACCTTGGCATCCACCTTAGCACCCACCCACACTGGCACCTTGGCACCCACCTCGGGCAAGGTGGGTGCACACCCACCCTGGCACCCAATTTAGAACCCACCGAGCATGTTACCCACCTTGGCACCCACATTGCAGCCCACCCTAGTACCCACCCTATGACCCACATTGGCATCCACACCCTAGCACCCAGGCACCTCGACACCCGCCTTGACACCCACCCTAGCACTGAACCTGTGACCCACCTTGGAACTCACCCTAGAACCCACCCACCCTGTGAACCACCTTGGCATCCACCTTAGCACCCACCCACCTTGGCACCCACTCTAGCACTCACCCATCCTAACACCCAACTTGTTACCCACCTTGGCACCCGCCCTCGCGTCCACCTTGAAACCCACCCTAGCACCCACCCACGCAGGAGCCCACCTTGGCACCCAACCTAACACCCACGCATCCTGGCACCCAACTTGTGACCCACCTTGGAACCCACCCTAGTACCCACCTTTGAACCCACTATATCACCAACCCACCTTGGCACCCACCCTATGACCCTCTTTGGAATCCACCCTAGCACGCACCCACCCTGGCACCCACCATGGAGCGCACCCTAGCACCCACCCACCTCGGCACGCACCTCAACACCCACCTTGGTGTGCGCACTGCGCCAACCTCTCAAAGACCCTATGTGGTGCGCTCCAAAGTGTACACCTTTGGTGCGCTCCAAGGTGCGCACCTTTGGTGCACACCGAGGTGCACACCAAAGTGTGCACCGAGGTGAGCACCAAAGTGCACTCCAGGGTGCACACCAAGGCGTGCACCTTTGGTGCGGTCAATGCAAACGAATTCGGAAGTTGGGGTCGATGTCCTAATCGCTGCTGCAGACTACACGTATGAGAATCGGACAAATAGCTTTATATAGGGGAGGTGTTGCGTTTGATGGGTCGACTCCCCTGGTTGTGTGCACTGCACCAACTTCAAAGACCCTGTCTTGTTTAAGAAGTCAAAAGTTGGGGTGGATGTCCTAATCATTGCTGCAGTCTACGCATGTATGAGAATCAGACAAATAGCTTATATAGGGGAGGTGTTGCATTCGGTGGGTTGACTCCCCTGGTTGTGCGCACTGCGCCAACCTCAAAGACCCCGCATAGCAGAAGAAGTCGGAAGTCGGATTTTGGTGAGCACCAAGGCGTGCACCTTTGGTGCGGTCAACGCAGACGAATTCAGAAGTTGGGGTGGATGTCCTAATCGTTGTTGCAGGCTACACATGTATGAGAATCAGACAAATAGCTTATATAGGGGAGGTGTTGGGTTTGATGGGTCAACTCCCTTGGTTGTGCGCATTACGCCAACCTCAAAGACCTTGTTTTCGTTAAGAAGTCAAAAGTTGGGGTCAATGTCCTAATGGCTCCTGCAGGCTACACATGTATGAGAATCGGACAAATAGCTTATATAGGGGAGGTGTTGGGTTTGATGGGTCGACTCCCCTGGTTGTGCGCATTACGTCAACCTCAAAGACCTTGTTTTCGTTAAGAAGTCAAAAGTTGGGGTCGATGTCCTAATTGCTCCTGTAGACTACACATGTATGAGAATCAGACAAATAGCTTATATAGGGGAGGTGTTGGGTTTGATGGGTTGACTCCCCTAGTTGTTCGCATTACACCAACCTCAAAGACCTTGTTTTCGTTTAGAAGCCGAAAGTTGGGGTCGATGTCCTAATTGCTCCTGCAGGCTACGCATGTATGAGAATCAGACAAATAGCTTATATAGGGGAGGTGTTGGGTTTGATGGGTCGACTCCCCTGGTTGTGCGCATTGCGCCAACCTCAAAGACCCTGCATTGCGGATGAAGTCGAAAGTCAGAGTTTGGTGTGCTACAAGGTGTGGTCGAAGGTGCTCACCTAGGTGTGCACCTTTGGAGCACAGGAAAAGTGCCCTCCAAAAGTGCGCACCTTTGGAGTGCACAAAAGTGCCCTCCAAAAGTGCGCACCTTTGGAGCGCAGAAAAGTGCCCTCCAAAAAGTGCCCTCCAAAAGTGCGCACCTTTGGAGCGCAGAAAAGTGCCCTCCAAAAAGTGCCCTCCAAAAGTGCGCACCTTTGGAGCGCAGAAAAGTGCCCTCCAAAAAGTGCCCTCCAAAAGTGCGCACCTTTGGAGCGCAGAAAAGTGCCCTCCAAAAAGTGCCCTCCAAAAGTGCGCACCTTTGGAGCGCAGAAAAGTGCCCTCCAAAAAGTGCCCTCCAAAAGTGCGCACCTTTGGAGCGCAGAAAAGTGCCCTCCAAAAAGTGCCCTCCAAAAGTGCGCACCTTTGGAGCGCAGAAAAGTGCCCTCCAAAAAGTGCCCTCCAAAAGTGCGCACCTTTGGAGCGCAGAAAAGTGCCCTCCAAAAAGTGCCCTCCAAAAGTGCGCACCTTTGGAGCGCAGAAAAGTGCCCTCCAAAAGTGCGCACCTTTGGAGCGCACAAAAGTGCCCTCCAAAAGTGCGCACTTTTGGTGCGCACCAAGGCGCTGGTTCGGTCGTTGCAGGCGAGTTCGGAAGTTGGGGTCGATGTCCTGAGCGGAGGTGCAAACTACACAGGTGTCGGAATCGGACAAATAGCTTATATAGGGGAGGTGTATGCTTCGATGGGTCGACTCCCCAGGTTGAGCGCACCGCGCCAACCTCAAAGACCCTACGGTATGGATGAAGTCGGAAGTTGGGTCCGATGACCGATTCGATTAGTAGGTATGCTCATGAGGTCGGAATTTGGGTCCGATGACCTGCCATGTGCAGGAAGGCGAATGTTGACACTGTGCGTTGCAAGGTGCACACCAAGGCGCTGGTGCGGTCTTTTTAGTCGAGTTCGGAAGTTGGGGTCGATGTCCTGATCGGAGGTGCAAGCTACACAGGTGTGGGAATCGGACAAATAGCTTATATAGGGGAGGTGTATGCTTCGTTGGGTCGACTCCCCGGGTTGAGCGCACCGCGCCAACCTCAAAGACCCTACGGTATGGATGAAGTCGGAAGTTGGGTCCGATGACCAATTCGATATGTAGGCATACTCGCGAGGTCGGAATTTGGGTCCGATGACCTGCCACGTGCAGGAAGGCGAATGTTGGCACTGTGCGTTGCAAGGTGCGCACCAAGGCGCTGGTTCGGTCGTTGGAGGCGAGTTCGGAAGTTGGGGTCGATGTCTTGATCGGAGGTGCAAACTACACAGGTGTGGGAATCGGACAAATAGCTTATATAGGGGAGGTGTATGCTTCGTTGGGTCGACTCCCCGGGTTGAGCGCACCGCGCCAACCTCAAAGACCCTACGGTATGGATGAAGTCGGAAGTTGGGTCCGATGACCGATTCGATATGTAGGCATACTCGCGAGGTCGGAATTTGGGTCCGATGACCTGCCATGTGCAGGAAGGCGAATGTTGGGACTGTGCGTCGCAAGGTGCGCACCAAGGCGCTGGTGCCGTCGTTGCAGTCGAGTTCGGAAGTTGGGGTCGATGTCCTGGTCAGAGGTGCAAACTACACAGGTGTGGGAATCGGACAAATAGCTTATATAGGGGAGGTGTATGCTTCGATGGGTCGACTCCCTGGGTTGAGCGCACCGCGCCAACCTCAAAGACCCTACAGTATGGATGAAGTCGGAAGTTGGGTCCGATGACCGATTCGATACGTAGGCATATTGGCGAGGTCTGAATTTGTGTCCGATGACCTGCCATGCGCAGGAAGGCGGAATTTGGGTCCGATGACCGAGTTGATGGCGTGCCATGCGCAGAAAGGCGGAATTTGGGTCCGATGACCGAGTTGATGTTGATGGCCCGCCATGCACAGGAAGGCGGAATTTGGGTCCGATGACCGATTTGAAGGCGTGCCATACGCAAAAAGGCGGAGTTTGGGTCCGATGACCGAGTTGATATTGATGGCCCGCCATGCGCAGGAAGGCGGAATTTGGGTCCGATGACCTGACATACGCATGGAGTCCGACTCGGGGGCCGATGTTCGATTCGATGACTTGCATTGTGGGTAAAGTCGGAAGTTGTGGTCTTTGACCCGATTCGATGACCAGACTTCGGCTGCTTGAGAATCGGACAAATAACTTATATAGGGGAGGTAGTGTTCTCGAGCATCCTCCCCCCGTGCCCGTTTATGTCGATTGATGCTGGTGCTCGACTGGTTGGAGCACTCGGATGCAAAAATCTTGCACCAGGATTTATCGATTGTGATGGACACGGCAAGTCTCCTGATTGCTATGCAGGAGCTCATCGTGAATCTCTATGCGGCCTTGGTATGGACTCGACCTGCGGAATGGTTCGGCAATGGTAGTCGCTCCAACACGTCCTTGCAATGGCCACAGAGGTGATTCGACTAGAGCTCCAGTCTAGCTTTTGGGTTGCTTGGCGGACTGGTATAGCCGCGATCGAGTTCCGGCCATGAACGTTTTAGATAGCTCTTGGGCTTTCTGGGACGGAAGTCGGAAGTTTGGGCTGTTGTCCGATTTGATGACCATTCTTCGGATGTGTGAGAATCGGACAAATAACTTATATAGGGGACTGTGTTGTCTCACGCAGCCCCCTCCGTGCCCCTCTATCTCGACCGATGTTGGTGCTTGAAAGGGTTGGGATCGCTCGGATTTATAAACGTGCACCACCATTTGTCGAGTGTGAGGGACGCGGCAGGTCTCCTAAATGCTATGCGGGCGCTCTCTGAGAATCTCTATCCGGCCTCGACACAGACTAGTCTTGCTGAATGGTTTGGCACTGGTAGTCGATCCAACACGTCGTTGTTGTGGCCGCCTAGGCGATTCGATTCGAGCCCCCGTCTAGCTTTTGGGTTGCTTGGCGGATTTTGCCCTATCCGCAAGTGAGCTCGGTCCCTAAACGTTCGAGAAACCCGATTGCTATGCGCCGACTCTCTTTCTTGCGAGCCTCCATCTAGCTTTTGGGTCTCTACGGAACGGAAGTCGGAATCTGGGACCGTTGTTTGATTCGACGAGGCAGACTACGGTTGTGCGAGAATCGGACAAATAACTTATATAGGGGAGGTGTTGACTGGAGCATTCTCCCCCGTGCCCCTCTAACTCGACCAATGCTGGCGCTCGAACGGTGGTAGCGCTCGGATTTTCATTGAGCGCCAGCATTGGTCGATTTAGAGGGGCATGCGAGATTCCCGAATGCTATGCGAGGGCTCTAACGGAAATGTCTATTGGTTTCGGTATGGATGCAATTGCGAGTGGTTCGGCAAAGGTAGTCGTTCCGATGCGTCCATGTCGTGGCCAAATCGATAATTCGATTTGAGCCCTCGTATAGCATTTGGGTCTCTCGATGTGATTCCGCATTCCAGTCCCTTTGGGCACTGCTTGAGCCGCATCCCAGGGGGTTCCCTTCCCAATAATCTGCCTCGCAACCCGATTGCTATGCGGTGAGGCTCCTCGGCCGCCTCGGAACTATCTGTGTATCAGACGCATCGCGGGATAAGGGGTTGGCAACGGTAGTCGCCCCAAGCGCGTCCGATGCTTGGACCATTCCGAGGCGGCCCTGAAGCCTCTTCCGTCTAGCCGTTGGGTCCTTCTCGCCGCATCCCTCGCCTCGCACCCCGATTGCTATGCGGTGAGGCTCCTCGGCCGCCTCGGAACTATCTGTGTATCGGACGCGTCGCGGGATAAGGGGTTGTCACTGGTAGTCGCCCCAAGCGCGTCCGATGCTTGGACCATTCCGAGGCGGCCCTGAAGCCTCTTCCGTCTAGCCGTTGGGTCCTTCTCGCCGCATCCCTCGCCTCGCACCCCGATTGCTATGCGGTGAGGCTCCTCGGCCGCCTCGGAACTATCTGTGTATCGGACGCGTCGCGGGATAAGGGGTTGTCATTGGTAGTCGCCCCAAGCGCGTCCGATGCTTGGACCATTCCGAGGCGGCCCTGAAGCCTCTTCCGTCTAGCCGTTGGGTCCTTCTCGCCGCATCCCTCGCCTCGCACCCCGATTGCTATGCGGTGAGGCTCCTCGGCCGCCTCGGAACTATCTGTGTATCGGACGCGTCGCGGGATAAGGGGTTGTCACTGGTAGTCGCCCCAAGCGCGTCCGATGCTTGGACCATTCCGAGGCGGCCCTGAAGCCTCTTCCGTCTAGCCGTTGGGTCCTTCTCGCCGCATCCCTCGCCTCGCACCCCGATTGCTATGCGGTGAGGCTCCTCGGCCGCCTCGGAACTATCTGTGTATCGGACGCGTCGCGGGATAAGGGGTTGTCACTGGTAGTCGCCCCAAGCGCGTTCGATGCTTGGACCATTCCGAGGCGGCCCTGAAGCCTCTTCCGTCTAGCCGTTGGGTCCTTCTCGCCGCATCCCTCGCCTCGCACCCCGATTGCTATGCGGTGAGGCTCCTCGGCCGCCTTGGAACTATCTGTGTATCGGACGCATCGCGGGATAAGGGGTTGTCACTGGTAGTCGCCCCAAGCGCGTCCGATGCTTGGACCATTCCGAGGCGGACCCGAAGCCTCTTCCGTCTAGCCGTTGGGTCCTTCTCGCCGCATCCTTCGCCTCGCACCCCGATTGCTATGCGGTGAGGCTCCTCGGCCGCCTCGGAACTATCTGTGTATCGGACGCGTCGCGGGATAAGGGGTTGTCACTGGTAGTCGCCCCAAGCGCGTCCGATGCTTGGACCATTCCGAGGCGGACCCGAAGCCTCTTCCGTCTAGCCGTTGGGTCCTTCTCGCCGCATCCCTCGCCTCGCACCCCGATTGCTATGCGGTGAGGCTCCTCGGCCGCCTTGGAACTATCTGTGTATCGGACGCGTCGCGGGATAAGGGGTTGTCACTGGTAGTCGCCCCAAGCGCGTCCGATGCTTGGACCATTCCGAGGCGGACCCGAAGCCTCTTCCGTCTAGCCGTTGGGTCCTTCTCGCCGCATCCCTCGCCTCGCACCCCGATTGCTATGCGGTGAGGCTCCTCGGCCGCCTTGGAACTATCTGTGTATCGGACGCGTCGCGGGATAAGGGGTTGTCACTGGTAGTCGCCCCAAGCGCGTCCGATGCTTGGACCATTCCGAGGCGGACCCGAAGCCTCTTCCGTCTAGCCGTTGGGTCCTTCTCGCCGCATCCCTCGCCTCGCACCCCGATTGCTATGCGGTGAGGCTCCTCGGCCGCCTTGGAACTATCTGTGTATCGGACGCGTCGCGGGATAAGGGGTTGTCACTGGTAGTCGCCCCAAGCGCGTCCGATGCTTGGACCATTCCGAGGCGGCCCCGAAGCCTCTTCCGTGTAGCCGTTGGGTCGTTCTCGCCGCATCCCTCGCCTCGCACCCCGATTGCTATGCGGTGAGGCTCCTCGGCCGCCTTGGAACTATCTGTGTATCGGACGCGTCGTGGGATAAGGGGTTGTCACTGGTAGTCGCCCCAAGCGCGTCCGATGCTTGGACCATTCCGAGGCGGCCCCGAAGCCTCTTCCGTGTAGCCGTTGGGTCCTTCTCGCCGCATCCCTCGCCTCGCACCCCGATTGCTATGCGGTGAGGCTCCTCGGCCGCCTTGGAACTATCTGTGTATCGGACGCGTCGCGGGATAAGGGGTTGTCACTGGTAGTCGCCCCAAGCGCGTCCGATGCTTGGACCATTCCGAGGCGGACCTGAAGCCTCTTCCCTCTAGCCGTTGGGGCTTTCTCGCCGCATCCCTCGCCTCGCACCCTGATTGCTATGCTGTGAGGCTCCTCGGCCGCCTTGGAACTATCTGTGTATCGGACGCATCGCGGGATAAGGGGTTGGCAGTGGTAGTCGCCCCAAGCGCATCCGATGCTTGGACCATTCCGAGGCGGCCCTGCAGCCTCTTCCGTCTAGCCGTTGGGGCCATCTCGCCGCATCCCCCACCTCGCACCACGATTGCTATGCGGTGAGGCTCCTTGGCCGCCTCGGAACTATCTGTGTATCGGACGCATCGCGGGATAAGGGGTTGTCACTGGTAGTCGCCCCAAGCGCGTCCGATGCTTGGACTATTCCGAGGCGGCCCTGCAGCCTCTTCCGTCTAGCCGTTGGGGCCATCTCGCTGCATCCCCCACCTCCTCGGCCGCCTCGGAACTATCTGTGTATCGGACGCATCGCGGGATAAGGGGTTGGCAGTGGTAGTCGCCCCAAGCGCGTCCGATGCTTGGACTATTCCGAGGCAGCCCTGCAGCCTCTTCCGTCTAGCCTTTGGGGCCATCTCGCCGCATCCCTCGCCTCGCACCCCGATTGCTATGCGGTGAGGCTCCTCGGCCGCCTGGGAACTATCTTCGTATCGGACGCATCGCGGGATAAGGGGTTGTCACTGGTAGTCGCCCCAAGCGCGTCCGATGCTTGGACTATTCCGAGGCGGCCCTGTGGCCTCTTCCGTCTAGCCGTTGGGGCCATCTCGCCGCATCCCCCACCTCGCACCCCGATTGCTATGCGGTGAGGCTCTTCGGCCGCCTTGGAACTATCTTCGTATCGGACGCATCGCGGGATAAGGGGTTGTCACTGGTAGTGGCCCCAAGCGCGTCCGATGCTTGGACTATTCCGAGGCGGCCCTGCAGCCTCTTCCGTCTAGCCGTTGGGGCCATCTCGCCGCATCCCCCACCTCGCACCCCGATTGCTATGCGGTGAGGCTCCTCGGCCGCCTTGGAACTATCTTCGTATCGGACGCATCGCGGGATAAGGGGTTGTCACTGGTAGTCGCCCCAAGCGCGTCCGATGCTTGGACTATTCCGACGCGGCCCTGTGGCCTCTTCCGTCTAGCCGTTGGGGCCATCTCGCCGCATCCCCCACCTCGCACCCCGATTGCTATGCGGTGAGGCTCCTCGGCCGCCTTGGAACCATCTTCGTATCGGACGCATCGCGGGATAGGGGGCTGTCACTGGTAGTCGCCCCAAGCGTGTCCGATGCTTGGACCATTCCTAGGCGGCCCTGAAGCCTCTTCCGTCTAGCCGTTGGGGCCTTCCCGCCCCATCCCTCGCCTCGCACCCCCGATTGCTATGCGGTGAGGCTCCTCGGCCGCCTTGGAACCATCTGTGTATCGGACGCATCGCGGGATAAGGGGTTGGCACTGGCAGTCGCCCCAAGCGCGTCCGATGCTTGGACCATTCCGAGGTGGCCCTGAAGCCTCTTCCGTCTAGCCGTTGGGGCCTTCCCGCCCCATCCCTCGCCTCGCACCCCGATTGATATGCGGTGAGGCTCCTCGGCCGCCTTGGAACTATCTGTGTATCGGACGCATCGCGGGATAAGGGGTTGGCACTGGTAGTCGTCCCAATCGCATCCGATGCTTGGACCATTCCGAGGCGGCCCTGCAGCCTCTTCCGTTTAGCCGTCGGGGCCTTCCCGCCGCATCCCTCGCCTCGCATCCCGATTCCTATGCGGTGAGTCTTCTCGGCCGCCGCGGAACTATACCTGTTATTGCTACTGCATCCTTCGGCTGGTAACCTCCTCTGCCGCCTTGGAACGTTCTCTTTGTCGGACGCGTCGCGGGATAAGGGGTTGGCACTGGTAGTCGCCCCAAGCGCGCCCGATGCATAGACCGCTCCGAGTCGACCTTGCTTTCAGCCTCTCACATGCATAGACCTCTCTGAGTCGACCCTGCAGCCTCTCACGTTTAGCCTTTGGAATCTCGCCTCACAACATGATTGCTATCCTTGATGCATCCCTTGCCTCGAGCCCTGATTGCTTTCTTGGCTGCATCCCTCCTCTCCTCACAGCCCGGTTGTCATCACTGCTTCATCCGTCGCTTCATGCATTCTGGCTGCTGGGCCCTTCCCACCGCACACCTCGATTGCTATCTCTTCTGCATCACACACCCCGATTGCTATCTCTGCTACATCCCTCGGCTCTCACTTCTGCATCCTTCGCCTCACACCTCGATTGCTATCAATGCTGCATCCGTAACCTCACACCCCGATTGCTATGCGGGGAGGCTCCTTGGCCGCCTTGGAAATTTCTGTGTGTCGGACGCACCGCGGGATAAGGGGTTGGCACTGGTAGTCGCCCCAAGTGCGCCCGATTCTTAGACCGCTTCGAGGTGACCTCGTAGCCTCTTTCGTCCAGGCTTCCTGCCTTCAACGCCCTTTTTACACCTCGATTGCTATGCGCGGGCTCGTTGGCGTCTATCACCTCTCTGCGAAGAGTGGCACGATGATTGTTGGGGTAAATCGTAGCAGTCCGATCTCTGGCCTTGGGCCATTGTGAGGGCTGATCGATTTCCTGTGCGCATCTCGTGTTCGCCCAGTAACAGACTCGACGACTTGTAATCGGTCTTGTTCCCGATTGTTCCTGGAGGTAGTCTTCGGAACTCTTGGATTTGACCTGTCACTCGAACTGTCCTCTTCCGAGGATGCTTGTGTGTGTGTGCTTGTGCCATTTCCTTGGCGGTATTAACGAGATATTAAAGAGCGGAGTGAGCGCCTCGCCCAGCTATGTTTGGGGCTCTCACTCCCTTACCCGGTGTGCGACCGCTTTGCACGTAGGTTGCGGAGCATCGCGACTCTTTCGATGTTTGGCGGTTGTCTTCCGGTGATGCGTTGGTCCCGAAGTGCACGTTACTAGCATTTCTGCCATTGTTCTCGATCTTTGGCACGTTCCTTCGTTGCAATTGGATATATATCTCCGTTTATACGCGCAGGCTTCTCCCGCCTATTCAGCGCTGTCCCACTCTCAGCACTCTCGTGGTCTCCTTGGCTTCTCTCTCCCGTGAGCGAGCTCTCTTCTCGAGTCTTTTCCATGTCCCATGGAGGTTGCCTTGCGAAATTCGGGCAC
>NW_026728878.1:397500-412500 GCF_030272615.1 Cryptomeria japonica
AGGGCGGGCTCAAGATGGCACCCGCGTTCCTTTTTTTTCACTATCTTTCAAAACGGAAATTTTAAAATCTCATTTTTTTTTGCCTTTTTCTGGAAATTAGTGAAGGCAGCGCATCAAAGGTGCGCACCTCGCTGCCCACCACGGTGCGCAACGCCGGTGGGCACCCGGGAGTGCTTCGAAGTGTGCTCCAAGGTGCTGCGTGCACGTTGTCGGAGCCCGGTTTGCCCCGGGTGCGCACCTCGCGTGCACCTTCGTCGGGGTGGGCACCTTGGCTGGGTTTGCCCCGGCTGCGCTCCGAAGCGGGGTTATTGGAGCGCCGCCTCTTTTTTTGTCGGAGCGTTTGGTGGGGTTTCTCGCATTGGCTCTTCCGAGGCCCGGTTGCCACCCTGGCGCGCACGAAGTCGGAAGTAGGGTTAATTGCCCGGGTGCGCACCTTTGCCAGGGTGGGCACCTTACCTGGGCTGCGCACCAGGGCGGGCTCAAGATGGCACGCGCGTTCCGTTTTTTTCACTATCTTTCAAAACGGAAATTTTAAAATCTCCTTTTTTTTTTGCCTTTTCTGGAAATTAGTGAAGGCAGCGCATCAAAGGTGCGCACCTCGCTGCCCACCTTGGTGTGCTCTGAGGTGCGCACCCGGGAGCGCTACGAAGTGTGCTCCAAGGTGCGGCGTGCACGTTGTCGGAGCCCGGTTTGCCCCGGGTGCGCACCTCGCCTGCACCTTGGCCGGGGTGGGCACCTTGGCTGGGTTTGCCCAGGGTGCGCTCCGAAGCGGGGTTACTGGAGCGCCCCCTCTTTTTTTGTCAGAGCGTTTGGTGGGGTTTCTCGCATTGGCTCTTCCCAGGCCCGGTTGTTGGGTGCGCTCCCACCCTGGCGCGCGCGAAGTTGGAAGTTGGGTTAATTGCCCGGGCGCGCACCTTCGCCAGGGTGGGCACCTTGGTGCGCACACCTTGGCTGGGCTGCGCACCAGGGCGGGCTCAAGATGGCACCAGCATTCCCTTTTTCTCACTATCTTTCAAAACGGAAATTTTAAAATCTCGTTTTTTTTTTGCCTTTTATGGAAATTAGTGAAGGCATCGCATCAAAGGTGCGCACCTCGCTGCCCACCTTGGTGTGCTCCGAGGTGCCCACCACGGTGCGCAACGCCGGTGCGAACCCGGGAGCGCCCCGATGTGTGCTCCAAGGTGCGGCGTGCACGAAGTCGGACCCCGGTTTGCCCCGGGTGCGCACCTCGCGTGCACCTTGGTGCGCACACCTTGGCTGGGTTGCGCGGCCTGGTGGGCACCATGGTGCGCACCAAGGAGCGCTCCGAAGTGTGCTCCAAGGTGCGGCGTGCACGAAGTCGGAGCCCGGTTTGCCCCGGGTACGCACCTCGCGTGCACCTTCGCCGGGGTGGGCACCTCGGCTGGGTTGCGCGCCCTGGTGCGCACCAAGGAGCGCTCCGAAGTGTGCTCCAAGGTGCGGCGTGCACGAAGTCGGAGCCCGGTTTGCCCCGGGTGCGCACCTTCGCCGCGGTGCGCACCATGGCGTGCACGAAGTCGGAGCCCGGTTTGCCCCGGGTGCGCACCTCGCGTGCACCTTCGGCGGGGTTGCGCGCCCTGGTGGGCACCATGGTGCGCACCAAGGAGCGCTCCGAAGTGTGCTCCAAGGTGCGGCGTGCACGAAGTCGGAGCCCGGTTTGCCCCGGGTGCGCACCTCGCGTGCACCTTCGGCGGGGTTGCGCGCCCTGGTGGGCACCATGGTGCGCACCAAGGAGCGCTCCGAAGTGTGCTCCAAGGTGCGGCGTGCACGAAGTCGGAGCCCGGTTTGCCCCGGGTGCGCACCTCGCGTGCACCTTCGCCGCGGTGGGCACCATGGCGTGCACGAAGTCGGAGCCCGGTTTGCCCCGGGTGCGCACCTCGCGTGCACCTTCGCCGGGGTGGGCACCTCGGCTGGGTTGCGCGCCCTGGTGCGCACCAAGGAGCGCTCCGAAGTGTGCTCCAAGGTGCGGCGTGCACGAAGTCGGAGCCCGGTTTGCCCCGGGTGCGCACCTCACGTGCACCTTCGCCAGGGTGGGCACCTCGGTGTGCTCCGAGGTGCGAACCCGAGAGCGCTCCGAGGTGCCCACGAAGTCGAAAGTCGGGTTAATTGCATTGTTTTCCCCGGGTGCGCTCCGAGGTGCGCAACATCGGCGCGCACCAAGGAGGGCTCCGAAGTGTGCTCCAAGGTGCGCACGATGGCGTGCACCTCTGGTGCGCACGATTCGGAGCTCGGTTTGACCGGGGTGCGCACACCTTGGCTGGGTTGCGCACCTTTTGTGCGCTCCAAGGTGCGCACGAAGTCGGAGCTCGGTTTGCCCCGGGTGCGCACCTTCGCCAGGGTGCGCACCTTGATGCGCACGCCTTGGCTGGGCTGCGCACCTTGGTGGGCGCCATGGTGCGCACCTTTCGTGCGCTCCAAGGTGCGCACGAAGTCGGAGCTCGGTTTGCCCCGGGTGCGCACCTTGGTGGGCGCCATGGTGCACTCCGAGGTGCCCAAGATTGGTGCGCACCAAGGAGCGCTCCGAAGTGCGCTCCAAGGTGCGCGCGAAGTCGAAAGTTGGGTTAATTGTCCGGTTTGCCTCGGGTGCGCACCTTGCGTGCACCTTCGCCAGGGTGGGCGCCTTGGTGCGCACACCTTGGCTGGGCTGCGCACACCTTGGCACCCGCGTTTCCTTCATTTTAAATTTTTTTTTTTTACAATCTCTCAAGTGGGAAATTCTATAATCTCAACTTTTTTTGCCTTTTCAGGAAACTTTTGAATGGAGCGCATCATTGGTGCGCTCCGAAGTGTGCTCCAAAGCTCTCTCCAGCTGCGTGCACCTGCCCCGGCCGCGCACCCGGCCCCGCCCAGCTTCGCTCACCTGTCCCGGGCGTCTGGTGCGGAACCTTAGAGTAAGAAACATCACCGTGCACCTTGGCCAACGTGCGCGACTCGACCGAGCGCGCACTGGCCGAGGTGCACACCGATTTCACCTGGGTGCGCGCGCAGCACCTCGGGCGCACCGGGGTGCGCGCACAACGCCCGGGTTGCACCGTGGCCTGTGTGCTCGGGGCGCCTCGGGTGCGCGCTCGGTGTCGCCCCCGCGCGCGCGGTAGTGCGGGCAGCGCACCCCGGCCCGGCCCGGCCCCGACGAGAACGCAAACGGGCAAAAGGTTTATTCAAATAGCATTGCGACGCCCGGCGAAAAACTAAAAAAGGGTGCAACACCGGGACTTCCCGGGAGGTCACCCATCCCAGTACTACTCCGGCCCAAGCGCGCTTAACTGCGGAGTTCTGATGGGATCCGGTGCACTAACGCTGGTATGATCGCACCCGTTATGAGCTTGTCGCAGTGTGTACTTAGCAAACCGCGACCCACGTGCGAATCCACCCCGGCCACCCACCCCCGTCGAGGTGCACACCCTCCCTCGCGAAGTGCGCCCCGTTCGCCAAGTGTGAGCCCTGCCCGGGTGCGCGCACCTTGCTAGGGCGTCGGGTGTGCACCCGGCCCGGCCTACGTGCGTGCACCTGGAGGGGGCGTCGTGTGCGTGCAGTGTCCCGTCTGCAACGCGGTGCCCACACACCACCTCGGGCGCAACGACCTGCGCTCACATGTGGGCCGAGTGCACCTTGGTGCATGTTCGGGGCGCCTCGGGTGCACGCTCGATCTTGCCCCGGTGCACCAAGGCGCTCGGTTTGCCCCGGGTGCGCACTTGGTGCAAGGTGGGCACCCAAAATAGGGATCAAGCACCAAAACACAAGTTTCGGGATGCAAAATGGGACCCAAGGACCACAAATGCGTTCCAAGACCCATGATGGGTCCACGAGAACAAAAATGTGTTCCGAGACTTAATAAACAAATATTGGGTTTTAGGAGAAGAAACATGCTCTGATGCCCAAAACGAGAATCGACCCCGAAAAGGCCACAGGCCAAAAGTGGGATGCGAGACAAAAAAAAATGGGACCCGAGGACCAAAATTGGGTTCCCAGGTCGAAGACAGGGCAACCGGACAAGAAACGACCTCTAAGGCTCGAAATGAGTCCCGACGACTAAAACTTGACAAGAAGCACCCATCAGGCACCCAACTCGACACCCATGGGATGCCGACCCACCCGGGCTTCCACCTAGCACACCTTGGCACCCACCCACCCTCGCACCCAACCTCGCACCCAACTTAGCACCTTTGAACCCACATTGGCACTCACCCTGACCCTGGCACCTTGGAACCCACATTGGCACTCACCTTGACCCTGGCACCCACCTTTGCACTCACCTTGGGACCCACCCTGGCTCCCACCTCGGCACCCACCCAGACACCCACCTTGGTTCCTTGGCACCCACCTTGGATCCTTGGCACCCACCCCGACACCCACCTTGGCACGCAACTTGGCTACTTGCCACCCACCTTGGCTCCTTGACGCCCACCCCGACAACCACCCCGTGACCTACCCTGGCTAGGGTTGGTGCACACCCACCCTGGTGCCCACCTTGGCACCCACCCTATGACCCACCTTGGCACGCACCTTAGTACCCACCCCGTTACCCACCCTAGGACCCACCCCGTGACCCACCTTGGCCAGGGTGGGTGCACCCACCCTGGTGCCCACCTTGGCACCCACCCATCCTAGCACCCAGCCTGTGACCGGGCTTGGAACCCAACCTTGCACCCGCACCCGTCTTGGCCAGTGTGGGTGCGCACCCATCCTGGCACCCACGTTGTGACACACCCTTTAACCCACGCACCCTAGCACCCACGTTGGCACCCACCTTGGAACCCAACCTAGCAACTTGGCACCCACCCCGTGACCCACCTTGGCATCCACCATAGCAGTCGCCGACTTGGCACCCACCTCGGCACCCACCTTGACACTTGTGGACCCACCTTGCCACTCACCCTAGCATCGACCCATCCTAGCACCCACCCTGGCACCTTTGCACCCTAGCACTCACCCATCCTAGCACCTAACCTGTGACCCACCTTGACACTCACCCTCGCACCCACCTTGGAACCCAACCTAGCACCCACCCACCCTGACACCAACCCTAGCACCTACCCACCCTTGCACCCACCCTGTGACCCATCTTGGCACCCACCCATCCTACCACTCAACCTATCACCCACCTTCTCACCCACCTTGGCATCCACCTTAGCACCCACCCACACTGGCACCTTGGCACCCACCTCGGGCAAGGTGGGTGCACACCCACCCTGGCACCCAATTTAGAACCCACCGAGCATGTTACCCACCTTGGCACCCACATTGCAGCCCACCCTAGTACCCACCCTATGACCCACATTGGCATCCACACCCTAGCACCCAGGCACCTCGACACCCGCCTTGACACCCACCCTAGCACTGAACCTGTGACCCACCTTGGAACTCACCCTAGAACCCACCCACCCTGTGAACCACCTTGGCATCCACCTTAGCACCCACCCACCTTGGCACCCACTCTAGCACTCACCCATCCTAACACCCAACTTGTTACCCACCTTGGCACCCGCCCTCGCGTCCACCTTGAAACCCACCCTAGCACCCACCCACGCAGGAGCCCACCTTGGCACCCAACCTAACACCCACGCATCCTGGCACCCAACTTGTGACCCACCTTGGAACCCACCCTAGTACCCACCTTTGAACCCACTATATCACCAACCCACCTTGGCACCCACCCTATGACCCTCTTTGGAATCCACCCTAGCACGCACCCACCCTGGCACCCACCATGGAGCGCACCCTAGCACCCACCCACCTCGGCACGCACCTCAACACCCACCTTGGTGTGCGCACTGCGCCAACCTCTCAAAGACCCTATGTGGTGCGCTCCAAAGTGTACACCTTTGGTGCGCTCCAAGGTGCGCACCTTTGGTGCACACCGAGGTGCACACCAAAGTGTGCACCGAGGTGAGCACCAAAGTGCACTCCAGGGTGCACACCAAGGCGTGCACCTTTGGTGCGGTCAATGCAAACGAATTCGGAAGTTGGGGTCGATGTCCTAATCGCTGCTGCAGACTACACGTATGAGAATCGGACAAATAGCTTTATATAGGGGAGGTGTTGCGTTTGATGGGTCGACTCCCCTGGTTGTGTGCACTGCACCAACTTCAAAGACCCTGTCTTGTTTAAGAAGTCAAAAGTTGGGGTGGATGTCCTAATCATTGCTGCAGTCTACGCATGTATGAGAATCAGACAAATAGCTTATATAGGGGAGGTGTTGCATTCGGTGGGTTGACTCCCCTGGTTGTGCGCACTGCGCCAACCTCAAAGACCCCGCATAGCAGAAGAAGTCGGAAGTCGGATTTTGGTGAGCACCAAGGCGTGCACCTTTGGTGCGGTCAACGCAGACGAATTCAGAAGTTGGGGTGGATGTCCTAATCGTTGTTGCAGGCTACACATGTATGAGAATCAGACAAATAGCTTATATAGGGGAGGTGTTGGGTTTGATGGGTCAACTCCCTTGGTTGTGCGCATTACGCCAACCTCAAAGACCTTGTTTTCGTTAAGAAGTCAAAAGTTGGGGTCAATGTCCTAATGGCTCCTGCAGGCTACACATGTATGAGAATCGGACAAATAGCTTATATAGGGGAGGTGTTGGGTTTGATGGGTCGACTCCCCTGGTTGTGCGCATTACGTCAACCTCAAAGACCTTGTTTTCGTTAAGAAGTCAAAAGTTGGGGTCGATGTCCTAATTGCTCCTGTAGACTACACATGTATGAGAATCAGACAAATAGCTTATATAGGGGAGGTGTTGGGTTTGATGGGTTGACTCCCCTAGTTGTTCGCATTACACCAACCTCAAAGACCTTGTTTTCGTTTAGAAGCCGAAAGTTGGGGTCGATGTCCTAATTGCTCCTGCAGGCTACGCATGTATGAGAATCAGACAAATAGCTTATATAGGGGAGGTGTTGGGTTTGATGGGTCGACTCCCCTGGTTGTGCGCATTGCGCCAACCTCAAAGACCCTGCATTGCGGATGAAGTCGAAAGTCAGAGTTTGGTGTGCTACAAGGTGTGGTCGAAGGTGCTCACCTAGGTGTGCACCTTTGGAGCACAGGAAAAGTGCCCTCCAAAAGTGCGCACCTTTGGAGTGCACAAAAGTGCCCTCCAAAAGTGCGCACCTTTGGAGCGCAGAAAAGTGCCCTCCAAAAAGTGCCCTCCAAAAGTGCGCACCTTTGGAGCGCAGAAAAGTGCCCTCCAAAAAGTGCCCTCCAAAAGTGCGCACCTTTGGAGCGCAGAAAAGTGCCCTCCAAAAAGTGCCCTCCAAAAGTGCGCACCTTTGGAGCGCAGAAAAGTGCCCTCCAAAAAGTGCCCTCCAAAAGTGCGCACCTTTGGAGCGCAGAAAAGTGCCCTCCAAAAAGTGCCCTCCAAAAGTGCGCACCTTTGGAGCGCAGAAAAGTGCCCTCCAAAAAGTGCCCTCCAAAAGTGCGCACCTTTGGAGCGCAGAAAAGTGCCCTCCAAAAAGTGCCCTCCAAAAGTGCGCACCTTTGGAGCGCAGAAAAGTGCCCTCCAAAAAGTGCCCTCCAAAAGTGCGCACCTTTGGAGCGCAGAAAAGTGCCCTCCAAAAGTGCGCACCTTTGGAGCGCACAAAAGTGCCCTCCAAAAGTGCGCACTTTTGGTGCGCACCAAGGCGCTGGTTCGGTCGTTGCAGGCGAGTTCGGAAGTTGGGGTCGATGTCCTGAGCGGAGGTGCAAACTACACAGGTGTCGGAATCGGACAAATAGCTTATATAGGGGAGGTGTATGCTTCGATGGGTCGACTCCCCAGGTTGAGCGCACCGCGCCAACCTCAAAGACCCTACGGTATGGATGAAGTCGGAAGTTGGGTCCGATGACCGATTCGATTAGTAGGTATGCTCATGAGGTCGGAATTTGGGTCCGATGACCTGCCATGTGCAGGAAGGCGAATGTTGACACTGTGCGTTGCAAGGTGCACACCAAGGCGCTGGTGCGGTCTTTTTAGTCGAGTTCGGAAGTTGGGGTCGATGTCCTGATCGGAGGTGCAAGCTACACAGGTGTGGGAATCGGACAAATAGCTTATATAGGGGAGGTGTATGCTTCGTTGGGTCGACTCCCCGGGTTGAGCGCACCGCGCCAACCTCAAAGACCCTACGGTATGGATGAAGTCGGAAGTTGGGTCCGATGACCAATTCGATATGTAGGCATACTCGCGAGGTCGGAATTTGGGTCCGATGACCTGCCACGTGCAGGAAGGCGAATGTTGGCACTGTGCGTTGCAAGGTGCGCACCAAGGCGCTGGTTCGGTCGTTGGAGGCGAGTTCGGAAGTTGGGGTCGATGTCTTGATCGGAGGTGCAAACTACACAGGTGTGGGAATCGGACAAATAGCTTATATAGGGGAGGTGTATGCTTCGTTGGGTCGACTCCCCGGGTTGAGCGCACCGCGCCAACCTCAAAGACCCTACGGTATGGATGAAGTCGGAAGTTGGGTCCGATGACCGATTCGATATGTAGGCATACTCGCGAGGTCGGAATTTGGGTCCGATGACCTGCCATGTGCAGGAAGGCGAATGTTGGGACTGTGCGTCGCAAGGTGCGCACCAAGGCGCTGGTGCCGTCGTTGCAGTCGAGTTCGGAAGTTGGGGTCGATGTCCTGGTCAGAGGTGCAAACTACACAGGTGTGGGAATCGGACAAATAGCTTATATAGGGGAGGTGTATGCTTCGATGGGTCGACTCCCTGGGTTGAGCGCACCGCGCCAACCTCAAAGACCCTACAGTATGGATGAAGTCGGAAGTTGGGTCCGATGACCGATTCGATACGTAGGCATATTGGCGAGGTCTGAATTTGTGTCCGATGACCTGCCATGCGCAGGAAGGCGGAATTTGGGTCCGATGACCGAGTTGATGGCGTGCCATGCGCAGAAAGGCGGAATTTGGGTCCGATGACCGAGTTGATGTTGATGGCCCGCCATGCACAGGAAGGCGGAATTTGGGTCCGATGACCGATTTGAAGGCGTGCCATACGCAAAAAGGCGGAGTTTGGGTCCGATGACCGAGTTGATATTGATGGCCCGCCATGCGCAGGAAGGCGGAATTTGGGTCCGATGACCTGACATACGCATGGAGTCCGACTCGGGGGCCGATGTTCGATTCGATGACTTGCATTGTGGGTAAAGTCGGAAGTTGTGGTCTTTGACCCGATTCGATGACCAGACTTCGGCTGCTTGAGAATCGGACAAATAACTTATATAGGGGAGGTAGTGTTCTCGAGCATCCTCCCCCCGTGCCCGTTTATGTCGATTGATGCTGGTGCTCGACTGGTTGGAGCACTCGGATGCAAAAATCTTGCACCAGGATTTATCGATTGTGATGGACACGGCAAGTCTCCTGATTGCTATGCAGGAGCTCATCGTGAATCTCTATGCGGCCTTGGTATGGACTCGACCTGCGGAATGGTTCGGCAATGGTAGTCGCTCCAACACGTCCTTGCAATGGCCACAGAGGTGATTCGACTAGAGCTCCAGTCTAGCTTTTGGGTTGCTTGGCGGACTGGTATAGCCGCGATCGAGTTCCGGCCATGAACGTTTTAGATAGCTCTTGGGCTTTCTGGGACGGAAGTCGGAAGTTTGGGCTGTTGTCCGATTTGATGACCATTCTTCGGATGTGTGAGAATCGGACAAATAACTTATATAGGGGACTGTGTTGTCTCACGCAGCCCCCTCCGTGCCCCTCTATCTCGACCGATGTTGGTGCTTGAAAGGGTTGGGATCGCTCGGATTTATAAACGTGCACCACCATTTGTCGAGTGTGAGGGACGCGGCAGGTCTCCTAAATGCTATGCGGGCGCTCTCTGAGAATCTCTATCCGGCCTCGACACAGACTAGTCTTGCTGAATGGTTTGGCACTGGTAGTCGATCCAACACGTCGTTGTTGTGGCCGCCTAGGCGATTCGATTCGAGCCCCCGTCTAGCTTTTGGGTTGCTTGGCGGATTTTGCCCTATCCGCAAGTGAGCTCGGTCCCTAAACGTTCGAGAAACCCGATTGCTATGCGCCGACTCTCTTTCTTGCGAGCCTCCATCTAGCTTTTGGGTCTCTACGGAACGGAAGTCGGAATCTGGGACCGTTGTTTGATTCGACGAGGCAGACTACGGTTGTGCGAGAATCGGACAAATAACTTATATAGGGGAGGTGTTGACTGGAGCATTCTCCCCCGTGCCCCTCTAACTCGACCAATGCTGGCGCTCGAACGGTGGTAGCGCTCGGATTTTCATTGAGCGCCAGCATTGGTCGATTTAGAGGGGCATGCGAGATTCCCGAATGCTATGCGAGGGCTCTAACGGAAATGTCTATTGGTTTCGGTATGGATGCAATTGCGAGTGGTTCGGCAAAGGTAGTCGTTCCGATGCGTCCATGTCGTGGCCAAATCGATAATTCGATTTGAGCCCTCGTATAGCATTTGGGTCTCTCGATGTGATTCCGCATTCCAGTCCCTTTGGGCACTGCTTGAGCCGCATCCCAGGGGGTTCCCTTCCCAATAATCTGCCTCGCAACCCGATTGCTATGCGGTGAGGCTCCTCGGCCGCCTCGGAACTATCTGTGTATCAGACGCATCGCGGGATAAGGGGTTGGCAACGGTAGTCGCCCCAAGCGCGTCCGATGCTTGGACCATTCCGAGGCGGCCCTGAAGCCTCTTCCGTCTAGCCGTTGGGTCCTTCTCGCCGCATCCCTCGCCTCGCACCCCGATTGCTATGCGGTGAGGCTCCTCGGCCGCCTCGGAACTATCTGTGTATCGGACGCGTCGCGGGATAAGGGGTTGTCACTGGTAGTCGCCCCAAGCGCGTCCGATGCTTGGACCATTCCGAGGCGGCCCTGAAGCCTCTTCCGTCTAGCCGTTGGGTCCTTCTCGCCGCATCCCTCGCCTCGCACCCCGATTGCTATGCGGTGAGGCTCCTCGGCCGCCTCGGAACTATCTGTGTATCGGACGCGTCGCGGGATAAGGGGTTGTCACTGGTAGTCGCCCCAAGCGCGTCCGATGCTTGGACCATTCCGAGGCGGCCCTGAAGCCTCTTCCGTCTAGCCGTTGGGTCCTTCTCGCCGCATCCCTCGCCTCGCACCCCGATTGCTATGCGGTGAGGCTCCTCGGCCGCCTCGGAACTATCTGTGTATCGGACGCGTCGCGGGATAAGGGGTTGTCACTGGTAGTCGCCCCAAGCGCGTCCGATGCTTGGACCATTCCGAGGCGGCCCTGAAGCCTCTTCCGTCTAGCCGTTGGGTCCTTCTCGCCGCATCCCTCGCCTCGCACCCCGATTGCTATGCGGTGAGGCTCCTCGGCCGCCTCGGAACTATCTGTGTATCGGACGCGTCGCGGGATAAGGGGTTGTCACTGGTAGTCGCCCCAAGCGCGTTCGATGCTTGGACCATTCCGAGGCGGCCCCGAAGCCTCTTCCGTCTAGCCGTTGGGTCCTTCTCGCCGCATCCCTCGCCTCGCACCCCGATTGCTATGCGGTGAGGCTCCTCGGCCGCCTCGGAACTATCTGTGTATCGGACGCATCGCGGGATAAGGGGTTGTCACTGGTAGTCGCCCCAAGCGCGTCCGATGCTTGGACCATTCCGAGGCGGACCCGAAGCCTCTTCCGTCTAGCCGTTGGGTCCTTCTCGCCGCATCCTTCGCCTCGCACCCCGATTGCTATGCGGTGAGGCTCCTCGGCCGCCTCGGAACTATCTGTGTATCGGACGCGTCGCGGGATAAGGGGTTGTCACTGGTAGTCGCCCCAAGCGCGTCCGATGCTTGGACCATTCCGAGGCGGACCCGAAGCCTCTTCCGTCTAGCCGTTGGGTCCTTCTCGCCGCATCCCTC
The DNA here is from genome assembly GCF_030272615.1 of Cryptomeria japonica. Taxonomy (NCBI): domain Eukaryota; kingdom Viridiplantae; phylum Streptophyta; class Pinopsida; order Cupressales; family Cupressaceae; genus Cryptomeria; species Cryptomeria japonica. The sequence continues at coordinate 409,312 of NW_026728878.1, forward strand.
GCCTCGCACCCCGATTGCTATGCGGTGAGGCTCCTCGGCCGCCTTGGAACTATCTGTGTATCGGACGCGTCGCGGGATAAGGGGTTGTCACTGGTAGTCGCCCCAAGCGCGTCCGATGCTTGGACCATTCCGAGGCGGACCCGAAGCCTCTTCCGTCTAGCCGTTGGGTCCTTCTCGCCGCATCCCTCGCCTCGCACCCCGATTGCTATGCGGTGAGGCTCCTCGGCCGCCTTGGAACTATCTGTGTATCGGACGCGTCGCGGGATAAGGGGTTGTCACTGGTAGTCGCCCCAAGCGCGTCCGATGCTTGGACCATTCCGAGGCGGCCCCGAAGCCTCTTCCGTGTAGCCGTTGGGTCGTTCTCGCCGCATCCCTCGCCTCGCACCCCGATTGCTATGCGGTGAGGCTCCTCGGCCGCCTTGGAACTATCTGTGTATCGGACGCGTCGCGGGATAAGGGGTTGTCACTGGTAGTCGCCCCAAGCGCGTCCGATGCTTGGACCATTCCGAGGCGGCCCCGAAGCCTCTTCCGTGTAGCCGTTGGGTCCTTCTCGCCGCATCCCTCGCCTCGCACCCCGATTGCTATGCGGTGAGGCTCCTCGGCCGCCTTGGAACTATCTGTGTATCGGACGCGTCGCGGGATAAGGGGTTGTCACTGGTAGTCGCCCCAAGCGCGTCCGATGCTTGGACCATTCCGAGGCGGACCTGAAGCCTCTTCCCTCTAGCCGTTGGGGCTTTCTCGCCGCATCCCTCGCCTCGCACCCTGATTGCTATGCTGTGAGGCTCCTCGGCCGCCTTGGAACTATCTGTGTATCGGACGCATCGCGGGATAAGGGGTTGGCAGTGGTAGTCGCCCCAAGCGCATCCGATGCTTGGACCATTCCGAGGCGGCCCTGCAGCCTCTTCCGTCTAGCCGTTGGGGCCATCTCGCCGCATCCCCCACCTCGCACCACGATTGCTATGCGGTGAGGCTCCTTGGCCGCCTCGGAACTATCTGTGTATCGGACGCATCGCGGGATAAGGGGTTGTCACTGGTAGTCGCCCCAAGCGCGTCCGATGCTTGGACTATTCCGAGGCGGCCCTGCAGCCTCTTCCGTCTAGCCGTTGGGGCCATCTCGCTGCATCCCCCACCTCCTCGGCCGCCTCGGAACTATCTGTGTATCGGACGCATCGCGGGATAAGGGGTTGGCAGTGGTAGTCGCCCCAAGCGCGTCCGATGCTTGGACTATTCCGAGGCAGCCCTGCAGCCTCTTCCGTCTAGCCTTTGGGGCCATCTCGCCGCATCCCTCGCCTCGCACCCCGATTGCTATGCGGTGAGGCTCCTCGGCCGCCTGGGAACTATCTTCGTATCGGACGCATCGCGGGATAAGGGGTTGTCACTGGTAGTCGCCCCAAGCGCGTCCGATGCTTGGACTATTCCGAGGCGGCCCTGTGGCCTCTTCCGTCTAGCCGTTGGGGCCATCTCGCCGCATCCCCCACCTCGCACCCCGATTGCTATGCGGTGAGGCTCTTCGGCCGCCTTGGAACTATCTTCGTATCGGACGCATCGCGGGATAAGGGGTTGTCACTGGTAGTGGCCCCAAGCGCGTCCGATGCTTGGACTATTCCGAGGCGGCCCTGCAGCCTCTTCCGTCTAGCCGTTGGGGCCATCTCGCCGCATCCCCCACCTCGCACCCCGATTGCTATGCGGTGAGGCTCCTCGGCCGCCTTGGAACTATCTTCGTATCGGACGCATCGCGGGATAAGGGGTTGTCACTGGTAGTCGCCCCAAGCGCGTCCGATGCTTGGACTATTCCGACGCGGCCCTGTGGCCTCTTCCGTCTAGCCGTTGGGGCCATCTCGCCGCATCCCCCACCTCGCACCCCGATTGCTATGCGGTGAGGCTCCTCGGCCGCCTTGGAACCATCTTCGTATCGGACGCATCGCGGGATAGGGGGCTGTCACTGGTAGTCGCCCCAAGCGTGTCCGATGCTTGGACCATTCCTAGGCGGCCCTGAAGCCTCTTCCGTCTAGCCGTTGGGGCCTTCCCGCCCCATCCCTCGCCTCGCACCCCCGATTGCTATGCGGTGAGGCTCCTCGGCCGCCTTGGAACCATCTGTGTATCGGACGCATCGCGGGATAAGGGGTTGGCACTGGCAGTCGCCCCAAGCGCGTCCGATGCTTGGACCATTCCGAGGTGGCCCTGAAGCCTCTTCCGTCTAGCCGTTGGGGCCTTCCCGCCCCATCCCTCGCCTCGCACCCCGATTGATATGCGGTGAGGCTCCTCGGCCGCCTTGGAACTATCTGTGTATCGGACGCATCGCGGGATAAGGGGTTGGCACTGGTAGTCGTCCCAATCGCATCCGATGCTTGGACCATTCCGAGGCGGCCCTGCAGCCTCTTTCGTTTAGCCGTCGGGGCCTTCCCGCCGCATCCCTCGCCTCGCATCCCGATTCCTATGCGGTGAGTCTTCTCGGCCGCCGCGGAACTATACCTGTTATTGCTACTGCATCCTTCGGCTGGTAACCTCCTCTGCCGCCTTGGAACGTTCTCTTTGTCGGACGCGTCGCGGGATAAGGGGTTGGCACTGGTAGTCGCCCCAAGCGCGCCCGATGCATAGACCGCTCCGAGTCGACCTTGCTTTCAGCCTCTCACATGCATAGACCTCTCTGAGTCGACCCTGCAGCCTCTCACGTTTAGCCTTTGGAATCTCGCCTCACAACATGATTGCTATCCTTGATGCATCCCTTGCCTCGAGCCCTGATTGCTTTCTTGGCTGCATCCCTCCTCTCCTCACAGCCCGGTTGTCATCACTGCTTCATCCGTCGCTTCATGCATTCTGGCTGCTGGGCCCTTCCCACCGCACACCTCGATTGCTATCTCTTCTGCATCACACACCCCGATTGCTATCTCTGCTACATCCCTCGGCTCTCACTTCTGCATCCTTCGCCTCACACCTCGATTGCTATCAATGCTGCATCCGTAACCTCACACCCCGATTGCTATGCGGGGAGGCTCCTTGGCCGCCTTGGAAATTTCTGTGTGTCGGACGCACCGCGGGATAAGGGGTTGGCACTGGTAGTCGCCCCAAGTGCGCCCGATTCTTAGACCGCTTCGAGGTGACCTCGTAGCCTCTTTCGTCCAGGCTTCCTGCCTTCAACGCCCTTTTTACACCTCGATTGCTATGCGCGGGCTCGTTGGCGTCTATCAC